>NW_022900936.1:69539550-69606051 GCF_012274545.1 Fukomys damarensis | reverse complement strand
AAAAAAAAAAAAAAAAAAAAAAAAAAAAAAAAAAAAAAAATCAGACCCCCCCCAAATATACAGACCTGATTCAAAAATGGGCATCTGAAATGAACTGACATTTCTCAAATAAACAAGTAAAAGCAGCAAATAAATATGTGAAAAAATGTTCCACATCACTGGTCATTTGAGAGATGGAGATAAAAACACTGAGATTCTACCTCACTCCAGAAAGAATGGTTGCTATCATGAAATCAATGAATAACAAATGCTGGCTGGGATGTGGGGAGAAAGGAACCCTCCTCCATTGTTGGTGGGAGTGCAGACTGGTGCAACCATTGTGGAAATAAGTATGGAGATAGCTCAGAAAACTAGGATTAGAGGTTCCATTTGACCCATCTATCCCTTCGCTGGGTATCTTTCCAAAAGAATGAAAAGAATCATACCACAGCAATATATGTGCATCCCTGTTTATAGCAGCAGTTTGTAATAGCTAAAACTTGGAAACTGCCCAATTGTCCATCAACTGAAGACTGGATAAAGAAGATGTGGTTTTTCTATAAAATGGAGTACTAATTAGCCATGAAGAATGAGAAACTAGAGACATTTATAGCTAAGTGGATGCATATTGAGGCCATACCTTTGTTTTTTTGTTTTGGTACCGGGGATTGAACTCGGGTCCTTGTGCTTGCAAGGCAGGCCACCGAAGCGCTGAGTTAAATCCCCGGCCCGAGGCCATACTCTTAAATGAAGCAAATAGGACACATGTGTAAATACTGAATAGTTTTTCTGGTGTGAAAAACTAAAAGTATAAATAAGGTTCAAATCATATAATTGATAATGTGAGATAGGAAGAAAGGGGCTAAAGGAGTAGGGGAAGTGGGAAAGGTAGGGGAAAGGAAAGAAGCGAAAGGGAAAAATATGAGAAAAGGAAAAAATGGAAACAAAGCCTTTGTAAATAGGGAAGGGTGGAGGGGGTAAAGGGAGGGCAGGAGAATGGGGAAAAAATAAGAACCAAGATACATCATGTAAAGGTACAAGATCCCAATGATGAATGACAAATGTAACTGTACTGTATACCTAAAAAGTACGAATAATCTTAACAACAAAAAAAGTAAATTGCAGCTCCCAGTGCAATGAGGAATCCCCAGTTTGCCACTGACTCTGTAGTTATTGTATTAATGAGTGCTAGACAGTTGTCACCTTGCCTAATTTGTGAATTTTGGCAAGTTATTTCATCCATGAGCACAACAAGGGATATGTCACCTCTAATAATATCTGTCCTGAGCATCTCCCAGAAATTTTCTGGGTCCCACTTGCCAAGCTTCGAGTAGCAGATCCACAGGCTTAGAAAAGGACTCTGAGTTTTTCTCACATCCATAGAGGGACCACATGGCGCTATCTTCAAAGCTGTGGTGCTGAGCAAAGACAGCGACACGGAGAAAATGTGAGGTCAGATGCAAAACAATCTGTATCACTATTCTGCAGAGTAAACCAGGAAATCTGTCTAGGTCCGGTAAACTCAATAATCCTCACTGTAAAATGAGAAGTGGATGTGAAGCAATGGACAGAACGACGGCTACATGACCCTTTGATGGCTGAGGCTCGGGGCTTCTTGGCTGACTCCACTGGCTGGGAGGCCGTTAAGAGTCCAGCTCATGCGCAAACTCACCACGACTTCAGGGGGCCCCGGGGGAAGTTCCACAGCGGGCAGTGTGGGGCGTTCCTCCTCTCCATGCTGGGATCCGTGGTTGGGGGGCTGAGACAGTGGGCTCCTGAGGAGGGGACCTTGCTGTCCCGCATTCCTGCCCAGCAGCAGGGAGCCCCGATGGCTTTCGTGGTCGCCATGGCAGAGTCCATCATCTGTGATTCCATCAGGGAATGAGACATCTTGGCCAGGGGCTCGGAAGTGGAACACGCTGCCGTGGCTGGCCCGACGTCTCCCAGAAGCAAGGCCTAGGAAAGACTGGGCATTGCCCCAAATGAACAGGAAAGGAGGCGGGTTGGGAGCTTGTTCTTCAGAAAATGGAGAGCGTACTTCACCCGCTCCCACTTCCGCACCCTTATTCTCAGGACCTTTCGGTAACTAAACAAAGGCACAGATTTAAAGTGTATTCTAGGTAGACACAGGGAGGTAAGAGGAAAAAGGGATGTTCTAGACAGACTCGAGGAAACACGAAGAGAGAGGGGAGATCAGGGCCCTGAAGATTCGTGTATAGGTCATCGGGGCGAGAACACATCAGAGGACAAACTTGTTGGGTGAGTCAGCTGCTGGCAGCCTTCGCTGGGGCCTGACAATGTGTCATAAGTTCTCTGCATGCACCATTGTGACTCAAGGAGACTGTGCGTACTGTGTACACCCGGATTGGACCGTGCCTGGAGAGTGGTTGTTGAATGAACAAGTGCACTTTATCATCTGAAAATGAAGTTGTACTATTCATTGGCTCCAAGCTGCATGAGCCGAGAGTTTGTGTGGCAGGGGAGACAAGAGCTTTATAGTGTAATGAGTCTCCAGGACCCCTCGAGACAAGCTTTGAACGGTCAACAATGGGGAGATTAAAGGAAGAGTTGCAGCCTAATTTCCTGGAAGAATAATGCCACTCTTCCAAATCAATAAACATTTCCCATCAAAGTCTTTCACTGAGAGAATTGTGTGGCTTACAGACTCCAGAGGAAAAGAGCTAATTCACAGGCTGAGAGCCCCCAGAGAGTTAGTGTGTGGGGTTAGTCAATTCTCATGGCCACTGTGGGAACCTGACCATAACACACGGTTTCAGGTCATAAATAGCATTTCTAAAATCTAAACACTGACTCCCTCTACCAAACTGGTCATACTGCTTGTTTCCTCCCTTCTTTAATTCTGCTTTAATTTCTTTTATTTACTAAACTAATACAGTGGAGTATCTTGTCAGAATCCTTCCCACTTCTCCCCGCTCTCCTCAGAACTGAAGTTTCTTTTCTTAATGATTTGGAACCCAATCCTAACTAGCGGCCTTCATTGCAAACCTCGCGTTATAAACACAACATTCTTTGCCTAAAATACTGCCCAAGGATCACAGAACCCATAAAAATCCATGAACCCTTTCCACTTTGAAGGAAAGGAGCAGAATTGGCAAATCTGTATGAAACATGGGAAGTCTGAATTATTTGTACTCGGGCACCAAGCAAGCCTATGAGAAAACTGAGAAGTACATTCAGGTTCCACAGTTGACATCCAGTGCCTGCTCGGCCACCATTTATGTCAGAATTAATCTGTTTGACAAATGGTGGGCAACAAACTGCAGGCCAAGCAGTACAATTGCCTTAAAAGGTATCATCCAAGCAGCCAACTGCTCTCCAGTGGGTCCCTGGAAACATCTGCCATGTCTTTCCAGCGATTTACACCAAATTCCATCTCACTGTTGCCAGTCAGACAGGGGCTTTATCTAAAAATGCTCTAAGGTCAACTTACTGGGTGCACATGTCTGGGGAAAGAGAAAGGGAAGTCTTGAATGGACCAGAGTTTTACAGCGCTCAAATGGTGTCTCCCTGCTTTTTCATGTCCTTTTTCTTTTTTTTCCTGCTTGGAAAACACTCCTCCCCGAACTCTCCCAAGTCTTCAACCACTGCAGGACCACTGTCTCAGTACTCTTCACTTCTCACTTCAGTGTTCCCGCCTCTAGGAAGCCTTTCCTGATGCACACTCATTGTCTGAAGAATGGAATTTCCTCACCAGTGTCTACAGCACCATGTATGTGACTCTGACATAGCATTTAACATATAACTTGTTTGTATATCTGCCTCCCCCACACAAATAAGTCTTTGGGAAAGAGGCCAAGTTTTGGTCCTCTGTATGTCAAACACCTATTAATGTTGAACAAACAAGACACAGTACCTTTTTATCCCCCTGCCCTTGCAGGTAAGTTTAACTGGAGAGACAAGAGCTGAAATCAAACAATTTTGGGACATCCAGATGCTAATCTGTGTAGGGATGACTGAATGGGGAAAATTAAAGCCCACTTCAGAGTGTGATCAACACTGCGGCGGTAGCCATGATTCGGCTGTTTTGTGATTGTTAGAGCCCTAGCCAAACTCCCTTTGAAACCTCATCTGGACCATGCCCTGTGCATGTCAGGTGCTGTTTGAGAGAGACAGAGCAAGGAAGAGAAGGGCACAGATGTGGATGAATTCTCAGTGGGTGAGTCCCTGAGGCCGGGATACATGTACAAGCACGAGTGCTGGAATGATGGCATTGCCAACATGGAGAACTTCCTTCATGTGAGCACAGGAAGCCTGGAAACAACCATGTCCACACTGCCAGTGTGGGAACTACCCTTCCACACTAGGAATCCTGTCCCTCAGGCCTATGGAAAGGGAATATTTAGTACACAAGTGACTTTCAGGGGTGAGGGGTAGCGGGATGACATTTGCTGAGGGAATCTTGGTGCAGGAGGCAGAAAGCTATGATGGGCAGAAGTGCTACAGGGTCTAAGGTGAGGTGTCGAAGCCACCCCGGGCCAGACTGTCACACAGATGGGCACTGGGATCTTCGGTACCAAGAGCAGGTGACAGTTTGAGCTGCAGGGCCAGAGGCATGAGATCAGTGTGTGTGGTGACTTCTGGATCAAGACAGAGTAGCCCCGCCCCCAGCTCCAGACCTGCCTGGCAGTGCACACAAGGGAAGCTGACTGTTGATGGTGCAGGACTGGCATGTACAGTATGGCTTCCCACCTCCCCTCCAAACTTGGCTTTCTCCACTGCTCTTGTCTCAGAATCACCACCCATTCAAGGGCCTCACCCTGAAACTGGGAGTCGTTTTGGACTTGTCTTTCCTTTTTCCACATTCCACAATCCCAATCTTGATGGTCCCTTCGGCTTTGGCCCCAGAAAAGCCCTTATGACTGACCCCTCTTGCCCTGTCCACTATCCCACTATCCGTTGGGGTGGAGTCCTGGCTGACTAAAGCATCCTCCTGGCCTCTGTGCCCCCAACTTTCTCCTTCTACAAACTCCTTCCCACTTCAACCCACCGTCCACAACTCTGCAAAGGTAGTAAGCTCTACAGCACAAAACTGAGCCCTTACCATCCTGCGCTGGTTGTAAGGCTCTGACTGCGGTGATTTGTTGTCGTCAGTGGAGCCATCTGACACTCTCGACTTCATTCTGTGCCTTCTCTCACCAGCGTTTTTGGAGGCTAATGGGGAGCCACTGTGCAGAGAGGCTGTGTCCATCCCCAGTGCCACCAGCACCTGAGGGGAGAGAATAGCAGCAGAGTACCAACGTGTCTTCCAGACTGTGGTGTCACTGGGATGGGGGGAGATGAGCACAGGAGGTTCAGGATCAGCACCTGAGTGGTGTTGGGGTGAAGACATGGCAGGAACAGTGACCTCTGGGTCACCCTCTTCACCTGTCGTGACTTTTGGTGCCTCACTGAGTCCACTTACTGAGCTGTACACCCATGGGCAGCTGCTAATGCTTGCCCTTGCAGGTGGAGAGAGTTCCTTTTGGCTGATGTCCCTAGGGCAGGTGTGGAGTACAAAAGACTGGTCCTCTTGCCTTGAGGTAGGGCAGACTCATGCTCCAGTGCTCCCCAGGAGCTCAGCTGAGACTAAGTCATATTTAGTTCTGCTCCCTGCTTCCTTCACTCCCCTATCCCCAGAAGACTCTCTGAAAAGATTACTTGTATAAGAATCCTCTCTCAGGTCTTCTCTTTAAGAGAAACCTGACCAAAGACAGTCCCTGCGGTGAGAAGTATTCTCCCCTAGCTCCCTAGAATGGCGGCCTTAACCTACATGAAGCTGGATGATTCTAAGTCAGTCTTCTGCTCAAAAGCGGACCATCGGTTTCCCAAAGCTTTTGTCCCTCACAAACCTCTTGCTCCTTCCGAAGCATCTCCATGGCCTCCTGGAACTTCTTCTCTTTTGCTTCAATTTCAGCAATGGTGGCCTGGTTCTGCTCTTCGTATGCCATGGTGACCACAGCCAAGATCAAGTTGACCAGGTAGAAGGAGCCCAGGAAGATGACAATCACGAAAAAGACCATGTATATTTTCCCAGAGGCCCTGAGGGTCTGCAGGTTCAAGGGAAAGGAGAGAGACCTGTACTTATGGCAGACAGGCCCCTGAGATTAGGTCGGGATCTTCTGGGAAAAGCGCATCCATACAGCTGACCACCAGCCTCCAGCCAGGTCTGTTGGGGACATGCAGATCAATACCTGCTGGTACAGGCGTTCCCAGGAATCCTGCGTCATGAGGCGGAACAGGGAGAGGAAAGCCCAAGCAAAGGAATCAAAGCTGGTGTAGTTAAAGTCTGGGTTGTCACAGGTTTTGAGGCAGATATAACCATCGGGACACAGGCTGCAGCAAGAACAGAGAAGGCCATGATTGTGCTGCCCCTGCTTATCCCTTATCTCCTGCTTGGGGTTGCAGGAAACCCACATATCAGAGTTCAAGGCCTGGTTTCCTCTTATTAGCTAAATGACCATGGACACTTAATCTCTCTAGGACTCAGTTTCTCTCATCCATAAAATAGGGATGGCAATATGTTACTGAAGAATTTCATGTCTGGAGGAGTAGCCAGATATGCCCAGACATGATCCTATAAGCTGTTGAGCTCTTTGCCAGTTCACATCAAGAAAAGGAGAGTCAGCAACAATGATGAGGATTTATATCGCGAGCCTGTGGTTATCACCTGCAGAGTTGTCTATCCAGGAAGTACCTGTGTTAGTCAAATTCACTGAGATGATAATGAGGTGACACTTTCCACTTAGGGGTACGTGCCCCCTCCAGGTGCTTTACTAATACTGTACTCTAATAATCTAAATAAGCCTTCTCTACAGATGAGGAAGCTGGGATTCAGAGAGAAGTCAGTTGTTAAAACCATACAGGTTCCATCGCATTCATCAAAAAGGGGAAATATAACCCATCAAGTAACCTGACTCTCAAGTCAGCCAGCTGCCTCCTTGGACCGGTGAATGCAGGGAGCCAGGCAAGATGGTGGGGAGTGTTGGACTCCTCATTCTCTCTCATCATAAGGGGCTAGGGAGATGTCAAGGCGAACCCCTTGCATGTGGATGGCCTGGTCAAGGAACCAGCAAGGCTAAGGATGTGGAGCTAAGGATTCTCTTACTCTCAGGAGTCAGCCCCCTACACCAACCTCTGGGATTTACCTTATCCCAGACATTCATGTGGACACAGAACTTTGGAGCCAGAGTTTGGTTGGAGCACTGATGAATTAGTGACAATCAATTTCAACTCTACCTTCTCCAACTTGACTGGAGACCTCTCTCACTCTGCAGACCCACATTCAAAGGAGGTGTGTTTGATTGCTCTCCCAAGGAACTAGTGGACTCTCTCTGTAGGTTTCCTGCATTTTCCATCAAAGTCCACCTTAGCCATCACACACAGCTAACTGCCTGATGTGTCAACTGTCAGTACTCCAAGGACTAAATGAGATCACAGTGCAGTCTCTCGCACAGTGCTCTCAACGTAGCAAATGTTTCATACAAAGCACAAATTAAAATTCCTATGATTCTTATTGGCAGCTACTGAAAGGAGGTGCTGGACACACAAGGGGTGGTCAAGGTCTATGGTAAATGTTTAAATTAAAAAAGGTGCCACATAAATGATCCACTGCCATTACTCCACCTCAAAACACGCTCCCAAACTTCAAACACACTTATCCCATCCTTCTTGCCACTTTCTGGAGCAATTCTAGAAGTCATTTTTTTGTGAGTGTTTGCAAGGTGTGTGCCTTAGTTACTTTTCTAACTAAGTGGCAGAGACAAAATATCTGACACCCAAAGTGAAAGGAGGAAAGGTTTATTTAGCTCACGGTTTTAGAGGTTTCAGTCTGTAATCAGTTGGCTCCAAGGCAGGGTGGCACATGGCAGAGAGGCAACCGTTCATGATGGCAGAGGACTGTAAAAGCAACAAGGGTCCTAACAAAATCTTTCTGCCCCTTTTATCTTATCCAGACTACTCAGGGTGGGTAGCACTCACACTCTTAATTCTATGGCCCCTGAGCCTAGCATTGCACCACGAATCAATTCCAGTGTCACACACTCTAGATCCAGACACCTCCAAGAAAGCCCCACCTCATTCAAATGAGGCTTTGGAGGGGGGGACATCTAAACACAAGCCATAACAGTGCGATAAAACATATAGTGAATGCTGCCGCCAAGTACCATCAGTGGAAAGGCAGGTTTGTAAGACACACTAGTGCACGTTCCCTTCTGCCTTATTCACTGGAGCTGGCACCATGTGACTCCTGGCTCTTCCTTCAAATCAAATTGACCATGAAAGGTGAATGTTTTGAGCCAGTTCAGGACATTGGGGCAGTCACAACAACACATCGTGAAAGAGAACTTCCTGAACTGCTTCACAAAGTGGCAAGAGTGATGTTTCATGGAAGCAAGGGGGGATATATATACGAGGCCATTAATAGCAATGTGTCTTTTACTATAAAAGGTGTTTTAAACATGTACACATCCACAATATTATTCCATTACACCTCATATGTAAACGGATGCTGAAAATGATCAGATGTTTTCTAGTACCAGTTCTCTACCCAAGACCCTGGAATTTCCTTCCACAGTGCCACGTGGGGGGGGCTTTACTTGGGGTTCACAGCACAAGCCCAGGTTTGGCATTCACAGGAGGCACCAGAGGGCTCACTCTGCCACTGTCCTGAGTTGGCATCTCCTTGCTCGCCCAGCCCAGTTCCCTCTTCTAGTGCTTGGCCAGGTCTTGCCTCTCCGGGAAACAGGTGGGGACAGTGGTAATTCCTACAACTTCATCATGGAAAATACTTACTCTGCAGCTACTGCCTAGACAGGAAAAAGACACTTCAAAGTTCCTTGGTTTAAACTTAAATCAGAAGAAGTGAAAACACCAGAACCTTCCCACGAGTGAAAGACACAG
Organism: Fukomys damarensis; assembly: GCF_012274545.1. Lineage (NCBI taxonomy): Eukaryota > Metazoa > Chordata > Mammalia > Rodentia > Bathyergidae > Fukomys > Fukomys damarensis. The sequence goes on along the minus strand of NW_022900936.1, from coordinate 69,597,174 downwards.
ATGCCCAATGCATTTGTGAAGAAAGGAACCAGAGAGCCTCACATTGCTCACCTTCTTCTGTTTGTTCTGCTCCTCATATCTATCTGACATTACTTTCCCGGAGAGCTGAGTAAGGTAGAGCCTCACACAGGCCTCACCCACCTTTACCTGGGTGTTGTAGGGCTGAGCCTTTTCTGCCTGTGCCTCCTTTAAAGGCCAAGCAGCAGGCAGAGCTGAGAGGTCCTCACACCTTCACCGCATCTTATCCTCTGTTCTGCCACCCACCGGAGCAGCTTCCATTGCAACATCTCTTATTTACCCGGCTGAAAGATCCCGTCTGCCCTTGAGTGCTGACCTTGACCCTTGCTCCAGGAAGCTGTACCTGACCTCCCTTGCTTCATACCATCCCCTCAGGGTGTGTGCCGAGCCTGAGGAGCCTCTGGCACAGCACTTACTCTCCTTGCTACAAGACAAAAGCTAACTCATCCTGCAAGTTATGCATATGCACAGGAGTTAAAAACCTGGCAGCGTGCAAGCTGAATTTAATCTGAAAAAATATTTTGTTTGGCTAATAAAATGTGTAGACATTTTGGGGAGCTGGTAGCCAAGTTTATAACTGTGAGAATTCACATACAAAGTTGCAATTTCCTGTCTTTCTTTTAAAGTTGGAAGAGTTGGAAGCAGTGGACCCACATTTCCGTGTGACAACCAGAAGCTTGACTGACCAGTGGTTGTCCCTTTAGATGGGCTTGACCTCTCTGTTGCCATGGTTCCCTCTGCCAGCTCCACAAACTTGTTGTTATGTGCCTGACCTCTGTAAGAATTTAAAATTGCAGTGTTCTGCATGTTTTTCTTCCTCTCTTATGTAAGGATAATAAAACCCATAGGATGCAGTTAGCTCTGATGATTAAACATAGAGCCTTTGACACAATTATATTTGACACGTGTGAGTTTCTGCAATAGATTATGTGCAAAAATAGTCACCAGTCTTCCCCTCTCTCACCCCTCCTGCCTCTCTGCAATGTGACCTTACAGCTCCTCCCATTGAGAAATCAAGTCCATTTCCCACCCTTTGCATTTGGATGGGCTTGCACCTTGCTCTGATCAACAGAATGAAAAAAGAGAGATACTGAGCCAGGTTTAACCCTAGGCTTCAGGAGGATGTGCACACTTCCACTCTTGGAAATCTGTTTCTGCAGAGAACAGGCTGGGGCCGTGGAGGAGACCAATATCCCAGGCCAGCCACCTTGAGGCTCTTTGGCCACAGTCTGCAGAGGCAGGAATGAGCCAGTCAGTGCCATCCAATGGCCAATTGATCCCAGCCCCAAATACTATACAAAGAGTCAGGTTTAAGCATCAAAATGGTTGAGGTTCTCTTGTGGTTGAGACAAAATACCTGACACCCAAAGTGAAAGGAGGAAAAGTTTATTTAGCTCCTGGTTTTTGAAGTTTCAGTCTGTAATCAGCTGGCTCCAAGGCAGGGTGGCACATGGCAGAGAGGCAACTGTTCATGATGGCAGAGGACCACAAAGGCAACAAGGGTCCTAACAAAATCTTTCTGCCCCTTTTGTCTTATCCAGACTACTCAGGGTATGTAGCACTCACATCCCTAATCCTAGTACCCTTGGTTGCCATTTAAATGGTTGCCATTTTATGGGGTCTTGGCAACCTCAAGGCTTGTTATGAGACAAAAGCTAACTCATACTCCCTCCCTGAGAGTCCTAAGATGGCAAAGGCCCTGACTTATTCATTTATACAATTCTTTCAGCACCTGTCACCCAGTCTCTGCCTGGAATATGCTGAGGATAAGATGGAAGAAGGACTTCTGGGCCCAGATGGGGTACTCACCCTGCACCAGTTCCGTTGCCACACAGTAAGGGATCAGAAGTTCCTGGCTTAATAGCATACTCATCTGCCAAAGAAGGGAAGAAATAAAAGCCTCACTGTTGGTTTTGCACCTGCCAGCCATGCCCTTTGTGGCCTTTTCCCTGAGTGAGGGGAGCTCCCTGGGCTGTGTGCACCCAGTCGGCACTCGGTGGATGCCTAGAGCCATGTGGAAGGCCTAAGTCACATCTGAGAAGAGCTGGGAGGCAACTTGTCTCTATGCTTCATGCAGTACAGCAGAATGACTTGCTTCTGGATTTAAAAGCACATTTCCTTACAAATGGAATACTGGGGAAACAGGAAATGGGTGACTCAAAAGCAAATCACAGCTCAGGAAGAGAATTTCAACAGGAATGAGGAATCAAAATACTTGTCTAGCTGGATGCAGTGGCACATGCCTGTGATCCCAGCTACTCAGGAGGCTGAAGCAGGAGGATTGAGAGTTTGAGGCTGCTAACACATGGGCAGGTTAATGAAACTTCCTCTCAAAATATAGTTTAAAATAGGGCTAGGGGTGTAGCTCAGTAGTAGAGCGCTTGCCTTAGCATATACAAGGCCCTGGGTTCTACCCAAGTACCACAAACAAACAAAAAAAGGCAAAGCAAAGCAAACCAAACAGAAACAAGACAAAAATTATCCAAAAAAAAGAGTCTATTTAGATGTGTTGAGCTTTGTACCTCTCCTTTCCCCTGTGTCCCTGCGGTCCCAAGGCCCCACATAGGCCTTGGTCTCTGCGGCAGAAATCTCACTCACATGTTCTAGATGAACAGTTGGTGGCCTGCAGGGCAGTCGTGCTATTCCTGACACATTTGTTCTTGAGGTTGCCCTTGAAGAGCTGCAGGCCCACCAGGGCGAAGACACTCAGGCAGAAGACGGTGAGGATAGTCACGTCAGTCAGCTTCCTTACCGAGTGGATCAAAGCCCCCACGATGACCTTTAGCCCTGTGGGAAGATGACGGTGACACCGCCTGGTGGAGGGGGCACCACAGAGTACATGCACGAGCCCTGCCTCCTTCCTCCTCTCTGTGAACAGGTGTGAGATATTTACAACCCCTGGCAGTTCCAACCTCAGCCTCTCATCTGAACTCTGAAATTGTCCTGAGAGGCAGGCAGGCCTATTGTCCTCATACAGATAATCAACTGAGATCCGGGGAAATGTAGATTTTTACTATCTTAAGGCTCACACGTTCCTGGCATACCAACTCAGTTAAAGAACTCGCGGCATACCTACTCTGCTCTGCGCCCTGTTGGAGTTGTGAGGCTGCTTGCTTCACACCAGTATTTTGCATCTGTCTTTCTGAACTCATCTCAGTTCTGGGGTGCAGGTCCAGGCTCGGAACACATAGACTTCACTCTTTGTATGGGGAGGGTAGGGAGGATCATACAAGGCTTGGAACTGCCAGGGGTTTGTAAATATTTCACACCTGTGCATAGACAAATATAGACAAAATGATGAAGCAAAAGACCCAAAGACACCAAGAGACGAACTTAGCGACAGAGGGAGACTCACATAGGCTAGGGCGTGGCAAAGCTGGCTGTGGAAGGAGGGGTGACCTGATACTTACAAAAATCCCACAAAATGTGCACAGAACAGTTCCCGAAGCCTTGCATGTAGACTTCTTGTGAGAATTCATTCGGATGGCCTAGACCTCAGCCTGAGGCACAGCATCTCAGGACCCATAAGCAGAAGTTCTCAGAGGTTTCCTTGAGATACGGATGGCAAGAAAGGACACAGGTGCCTAGAAGAGCTTGCTACTGTGGCTTTCTTCATGATGCCAGCCTACCCTGCTTCCTCCGGGGTATTCTTTGTTCTTGCCCTTTCTCCTTTTACTTGGCCCAACCTTGCTCTGCAGAGCCAATTTCTCTCACTCTTCATTTTGACTTTTTCAAATAAAATCTGCTGCCACCACTTCCTGTTCATCTCATTGAACTCTTTGTGCAAGATGAGAAGAACCTGGAGTCTAACTCCAGAAGGAGAGGTGAGCAGCCCAGAACCTGGTAAGACTCCATTGGTGAGCTACATTTGGGAGGAGCTACCTGATAACAGAACCGTGAAAATTCACTGAGTCGCTGAAGCAGAGAGGGGGAGAGAAATCTGACAGAATGTGTCACTTTTGTGGGCAAATAATCCACCGAGAACCAGGCCCAGGAAGCTCAGGGCGGGAGGATGGAAAAGGCCAGAGCGTCATTTTGGAGAAGTGATATCTTGGCAGAGCCCTGCACGATGAATCTGAGTAAGAAGAGGAAGGACGTTCAGGAGTGCACAGCCACAAACTGGGAGACAGGCGCGGGCTTGGAGTGTTGGTGGAAACACGGAGGATTCTAGAACTTGACGCAAGGTGTGCAGAGCGCGGGTAAATAGGGGATCCTCAGAGGGACGCTCCACAGGCCGGGTCTGGTAAACAAGAGACAAAGTCTTCCCGGTTATGAGCAGAGACGCCATCTTCGTCCAGTAGAAGTCAGTGAAGAGTTTTCAGTCTTTTCCAATAGATCTAGACACAGACTCAGAGGCTTGCGGAAAGGGACTCCTACTCTAGAATAGTATTTGTTTCTTTTCTGTGGTGCTGGGGATTGAACCCAGGCCTCAGACTTGCCAGGTAAGCCCTCTCCCATGGAGCTCACCCTCAACCTTGGCATTAACGCTTCTATTTAATGGATGAGGGAAGGGGTTCGCAGGGTGAGGAGGGGAGACTGTGCTTCCAACTGCAAGGAAGACCCGCAGAGTCCTTTTTCAGGCCAATTTACATTGCCTCTGGCTTTACCATCCCACCATCAACCTAGCGGTGGATGAGCGATTTTAAATCTTTAGTTTAAGGTATAAGTGAGAATCCAGTTGGGGATCTGGCCTCAACCTCACAGCAAGAACAGGAAATGAGAACTTGATCTTGTCATTTATTTATGGTGAGGTACAGGGTAAGTGGACAGAGCATTGGCCTAGGGATCCGGGCAGCCAGTTTCCAGGTTACACTTGGACTCTTACAAGTGATGAGGACCTAGTGTTGTGTTTTCTATTCTTGGGGCTCTGGTTTCTTTGTCCCTCGAACAGAGACAATAGTCCTTGCCCCAAACCTTACAGAATTTTTGAGATAATCAAAGGAGGGGATTAAGTGTGAAAGCCAACATTTGCTCTGTGAATAAATGTGTTGGTTAACATTGCTCACCTGGGATCACGGAAACTGTTTTTAAAGCTCTAAGTACTCGGAAAGTCCTCAAGCCCGAGAATCCTTTCAGCTCTGTTGCTGTGCCCATGTACCTGTAAAACTGGAAGTCAGTGTTTCTGCAAAGAGAGGACCCCAGGGATGCATGCAGCACGTGTGTGTGTGTGTGTGTGTGTGTGTGTGTAGCATAACGCTGGGCACACAAACCCAGGAAGACCTGGAAATTTTGTGGCAGTTCCATCCACAGACTGACATAGATTTTCATGTAATCATCACATTCTCTTCCATACAGGATCATTTGAGAAAATGCATTGTGAGCCAGGAGCTCTGATCTATATGGATGGATGTTCAAACCTGCAGTGTTGGGCAACCCATCTGAGGCACAGTTCCCCATGGTGATTCCTCTATCCAGGGAAGGGACAGTGCTGAACCACTTTGGCCAGTTATCAACTTTGACTTGTCCTTAGCGGGGTGGCCCTAACCTTGAAGAGTGACTCCCAAAGTAAGATGGCAAGAAAGCCCCAGGCCATGAGGCTCCAGACAAGGGAGCTGCACCAAAACAAAGAGACACAACCAGGTTGGGAGCCTAGACACTAGAAGCCCATGGAATACACAAACCAGCATGGGAAATACTCACGCCAGGGTAATGACGCTAAAGTCTAGCCAGTTCCAGGGATCTCGCAGGTAGGTGAACTCATTCAGACAAAACCCTCTTGCCAGTATCTTTATCAAGGCTTCAAAGGTGTAAATCACAGTGAAGACGTACCTAGAGAGTAGGACAGAAGGAGCATTAACTGTGTCATGGAGGGAGCTCCGGTGGTTGTCCAAGGGGACATGCACGAAAGACTTCCCCAAGGTGGCAAGAAGAGGAAGACTGGGTAAGAAGACAAGATACAGATGGAGGAGGACTGACAGTCATACAGCTGTGTGGCAGGGAAGGTGGCGTAGGGGCCTGAGACAGCCAGAAGACTTCAAAGGTAGGCAGTGGGCAGTGGCAGATGAGAAACAAGAGCACTCCTCTCCCACAAGGCTCCCAGAGGCTCCCTGTCCTGTGGAAGCTGGAGGCTCCCTTTGAGCCCTGTGTATGGTGGAAGAGAGTGGGGCTCTGCTACACCCCTCCTCTCCAAACATCTCTGCTTCCAGTGATTCTGGGAAATCAGGGTGAAAGGAAGTGAATGTGTGTGTGGGTCCCTAATTTTTCTTTTTCCATTGTAAGAAGCCATATGAATGGAAAAATTAAAAAAATAGTACCGCAAGTGTCTCATTTGGGGTAGGGAGGGACCAGAAGAAAGAGGTAAAAAAAACGAAGGCCATTTCCACTGGGAAGATGGGACTGAGGGTAAGGAGATGGGAACAGTAAGTTGCTTTCTGGTTTTTGTTAGAATTCTTATAGAACTGCGTGATCTCTTAAACCATGAACAAGGTACATTTTAAAATAAAAAGTGAGTAGCGGTAATGTTTTCTCATATCTGTGAGAGGAGAAACTGTTTAAAATTGTTCATGAGGAAATCTATGTCTGGCTGTACAGCCACTCGAGCTGTGAGCACCACCCAGATCTTGTCGGTTTGCCACCCCCCCCTTTTTATTTTCTAAATTAGAAAATCTTAACACAGAATTATAGGTTGTTGGGAAGCTTTGATGGATATTTCCGGCTTTTCAGATCAAACACAGACCCTGAAATTATGGAGAGAATTCTCTATAAAGACTATTTTCAGTGTTCCCCCGAGGATGAGGGCCCCAGCTCAGTGCAGCTGAAAGCTGGCAGGTTGAACGGCTCGACTCAGGAGACGGCAGCCCGTGGGGGCACATCCTCTCCTTGGTGGGATTTGGATGTGATTTTTAATATGATCACGTGTTTCCTGAGGTTTCCTTCCTGGTGAATGAAGATAATCACCAGGTTCTGGAAAGAAGTCAAACTTAGTCACTGAGCCATTCACACCACTCTTCTAAGAAATCCCAATGTTTAATCATTAGAACTCCTGACACTTAGGCCCTATGTCAACAGTCCATACTATTCAAAATCATGAATGGATCACTGAGCTACACCACTTATATTCATAGGAATGGTCATTTACCCAAATCTCATCCCTCAGCTTCAATTCACCAGGTGAGCCTATTTTGTTCGCCAGCCAGAGTTATTCTGTGTGGGAGGGCAGCGTCTCTCCCCCTTCTCTCTCTGCCCCGCAGGCTGAGGACGTTTGCAGTAACCGGCCACAATCAGTGCGTATTCACAGTTCCCACTCTGTCCCTTAATGGCAAATCAGGACCTGGAGACGCATTTACGCGCCCCAGCCATTGCCTGGCAGTAGGGTGCATGCTGGCCGTGGGAAGCGGAATCTGCAGTTTGGATCGTGATGTCTGGCTGGTGCTTCTTTAGTGCCAATTCAATGTGCCTGTTTCTTAAAATTTTGGTAAAATATGCATAACATAAAATTCACCAGCTTAACTATTTGAAAGCATACAATTCGGGAACACGACGTGCTTTCACAGTATGGTAGGGCCACCAGCACTGTCCACCTCCAGCACTTTCTCATCCCCTGAAGCAGATGGGTACCTGTTAAACAACAGCTTCCCTTCTCTGCTCCCTGCGAAGTATTTGTCTCCTCAGTACCTTTTATCAGTGGAACCATACGATTCACTTACATTTGGCTTATTTTACATGGCATGTTTTCTCAAGGTTGATTCATACCGTGACATTTGTCAGAATCTCACTCATTTTGAAGGCTGAATAATATTCCCTTGCTCATGTGTGTACAGTTTTTTTACCCATTCACCTGGTAATGGACATTTGAGTTATTTCTGCTTTTTGACCGCTATGAACAATCTTGCTATAGACATGGGTGCACAAACTAACCTACCTTTTTGTTTAATACTTTCAAATTAAACTTTAAGAAAGAAAATCTCTGGCCAGGGATTTAGCTCAGTGGTTCGGCCACCTACCTCACAAGCACAAGGTCCCAAGATCAATCCCTGGTACCACCACCCCACCAAAAAAAAAAAAACCAGAAAGAAGAGAAAAAAGAAAGAAAATCTCTTACTATTAACTTCAAGAAAAGTAGGAGAAAAAGCAATTAAGCATATCTCTGTCACATATTTATAAACATACGCTGAAACTGATTTATTCATAGCTCTGTTCAGCAATAAAGTAAGATCTCTTTGCTTATAGTACGTAACCATCACTGATTTTAAATGCCAAGCACATTGTAAGGAATACAAAATTTATTTGGTCTGATAAAGAAATTCTACCAATTGTTTTTCTTGCTTCTTTTCCAAACACAATATTTGTAATTGATTTTGAAGCTGATTTCTCATTTTAGCAAGAGTACAATTGCACCTGTTTTTGCTTTTTTAAAAAAATTATATCTGTTTTTATCTAAGGGTGAATGATAACTCTCCTGGTTTGGGTGTCTTCTCAACTTTTAGCATCAACTTTCATAATTTTGTATGGGAAAACCTTATTTTGTGTTTGTACTAGAGATGGTCAGTTGGTTTATTTATTTTTCTGGTTCTGGGGATCAAACTCATGACCTTGCACTTGTAAGGCAGGTGCAGCACCACTGAGCTAAATCACCTGCCTGATGGTCAATTGCTTTAAAAGTGGGGTTGATAGTCTTTCTTGGAAAATAACATGGAAATTTTGGTAGTTTTATGTCATTATTTGACAAAAATGCCAACATAATAAACTAGCTATTAGGACAAAATGATCATTGGTCTGACAAAATTCAATGATCATTATTCATTGTCATGAATCCTATTTTCTTATATATTTAAAATCTGCTTTTATAAGATTATTGACATTCATTCTGCATTCGCCTTATGATAGACTCATGCTTTATATTTATGAGGGAGTCCATTCATTACTTATATTGGTGACTTTATTTCATGTTGTAGGATTTACATTTTTATTTTTGTCCTTATTGTTGTACTTCAGCAAACCACTCTTGAAATGATGATGCATTTTTGTGAACTATGGTGCTATGCAAATCAACAATAACAGTGGCAAGTATAAATGTAACAAATATAAAAAATTGTTAGATGGCAATAAATACAATAATCAAGGTAAGGTGTTTATCATTAACTCTGCGTTAACCAGTATGAACTGAGTCAGCCCTTCAGGTACACACTCTGCTACTTTTAAGAGCATAAAAAGTGAAAAATTATATGAAAATTGTGATCAAGTGTACCAGCGCTCAGCACCATCAGCTTTTGGCCTATACATTTCTGGGACTGGAGCCAGACAGGAAGATGTTCACAGTTCATACTTTCTCAAAGTGTGTTTATAAAGGAAATTATGTCCACAATTCAGTTAATACAAAAATCTCATAATGGATTCACTAGTTCTTGGGAATAGAAACGGATACGACTTTGGAAGATAATCTGGCCCTGTGTCAAAAATTAAAATTCCACATTCCTAATTCTGGGCAGTTCTACTCCTGGGAATTCATCTCTCGCCTTTACACACATCATGGGCACAGAGATACATGCTGCAGGCTATTTGCTGTAGACTTCATTGTGGTGGCAAAATATGATGATTATGCTGATTATGAGCAACATGAATTTCTATCAGTAGAATAATAGTTAAGTAAATTTTGCTTCATCCATGCAAATAAAATCTATTCATCCAATTTCTACAAAACAACTGCTGCTGTATATTAAGATTTCACTGAGTCTATAATTTGGGCAGTACTAACATTTTAATAATAGTAAGCCTTCTAATGCATTAATATGGGCTGTCTTTAACTTTATTTAAATACTTTAATGTTTCTTTCAATAATGTTTGTCATTTTCCAGTATAAAGGTCTTGGAGTTATTTTTTTTAACAGCTTTTAGATTCATTAGTTTGAGTGTTTTGCTACCTAATTTATTCTTTCTGTTTTTCTTTCATTTATTCTATTCTTTTTCTAGTTTTATGTTAGGTACTTGAATCACATTTTAATTTTTCACTGATAGAAATATTCTTTGCTGTAAATTACCCCTGGAGCCTGTTTTTATACCCTCTGGATTCCGATTAAATGGTTGTTTTTGTTGTTATCTTTCCTTCCCTACAAACTCCATAATTTTGGTTTGAAGTTGTTTTACAAACAAGAATTTTTAAGAGGGATTTTAAAAATTATCAAATGGAAAGGCTGCTCATGTTATTTTTTTATTCTAATTTTACGATCATTTTCTAATTTTATTGCAGCATGATTAGTGGGTATTTTCTTTATTTTTGCTAATTTTGGAACTTTTTGAGGCTTCCATGTGTTTTAATATTTGGTCAATTTGTATGCTTTGTTTGATTTTATGTTTTTGGCACCGGGGTTCAAACTCAGGTCCTCATGCTTGTGAGGCAGGCGGCACAACTGCTGCACTAAATCCCCAGCTGTTTTGTTTTTAGGCAGGGTCTCATTATGTGGTTCAGGCTGGCCTTGAATTCACTATATCACCCAGGGTGCTTTGAACTCATGGTGATCCTCCTGCCTCAGCCTCTCTAGTGCTGAGATTATAGGTGTACCCTACCACACCCAGCTTGTATGGTCTTTTGGAAAGGAGCTGTATTTTCTAATGTCAGGCAATATAGTTTGCAATATATTAACGAGTATATCATATTTATATCAATTAATTCACCTTTATCTTTACATATATTACATTTTATATTTAATCTGTTATTGACTGAAAGAAATTAACTAACCATTCCTGTTCCTTCAATGTCTTTGTCTATTTAACCTTATATTCTTAGAATTTTTGCTTTATAAATATTGTTGACATATTATTTGCTTCAAAGACATCAGTTGTGGATTATTTGGCTTTTACAAAGTGTCATTTATGTTCCATTTAATGCTTTTTGGCCTAAATTCCACTTTCTCTGAGTAGGATCATGTCTCCCGCTTTTCTCTATTTGGTTTTGCTTATATCTTTGCCTATTTTAAGATTTCAGACTTTCTGTGTCAGTTTGAAAACTATTTTATTTTTGGATATTCTTTTGTAAAAATAATTTGAAGTTTTAATAGACCAGTCAAATCCACTTATATTTATTAACACGAAGATTTGCTTATATTACTTTGCTTAGAATTTATAACAATATTTTATTACTGTGTATATTTTATTTACCTTCTTTTTGTGTGGAATTCTGATATCTAGAAAAATGTAGTTTTTCTCTAGCAGTTAGTTTTATAGGTATAAACATACTTCTTTAAATTTATTTATTTATTTTTAAATTAGCCTTATTGGCACATTTTAGGTGTGCAACATAATGACATTCATCGTTGAAAATTTGCACCTTTACATAATCTGTCTTGGTTTTATTTTTTCCCCATTGCCCTGCCCTCCCTTCAACTCCTCCACCCTCCTTATTTACAAAGACTTTGTTTCCATTTTTTTCACTTTCTTATATTATGTCCATTCCCTTCTTTAAATTTATAATCCTAATTGAAACAACACAATGCATTTCCCTTAGCGTGCTATTTCTTTTTTATTAGTGCTTGTAGTACATCACAGTGTCATTTGCTTTGAGGAACTGGAACTTGTGCACAGTACATCTTGATCACGCTCTAACTCTTTGCCTCTCTACCGCTACGCCTCCTGACCCTCATCCCCATCTCTATCAAGTCTGCCTTTGATTTCCTACCTGTGTGCTGGTTCTTTAAACAATAGCTCTGATTTCTTTAGTAATCCCCCCACCTCCCGGCTTGTGTGTCACTCAACTGTATTTAAAACCAGCTTTCCTATGCTTACTTTTGTACTATTCCAATACGATTATTTTTCAATTCTTTGATTTCTCAACTATAAAAAATACTTTTAAAAGGTTTTGCTAATCGCTTCTCGGCCTTTTGGCTAAGATCAAGTGTAAAAGGTTTTGCTAATGTAGAAGCACCAACGAATGACATACTCCCCCCCCCCATTTGTCTCTTGTCAACCTGTCCAGGCCTCTGCAGCTCGCAGGGGGTCAGATGTTTCAGGGCCTCATTTTTATCCCCTCTGCAGGTGTTGCGGTGTCACAAGCCCTGATTTGCTAAGGGATTTACCGGCATTCCGCCCACTGTGGTCTCTCAAGATTGTTTTGACATCTTCGTCCTCAGTGTTTTCCTTCCCCTTCCCTTTGCTCTTGTGCATTTGTGCTGCTCCCACTCCCGTGCTGCCATTCTATTGGCATTGTGAGAGGGTGGGGTAAAACATATGCATGCCGTCTTTCCACTTTTAACCGGCATTGCCAGGTAACTCCCAAATAACTCACTTTGAGAAAAGATGCTTTGCTTTAAAGGCTTAGAGGAGAGATAGAAATCTTATGCCATGATTTCAGCTATATAAAATATGATTTCATAATTTAGTTCCACTAAGATATGTAACATGCAGGATAAAAATACCCATGAAATGCAATTCAGTTGTTTTAAAATGAATGCTTCTGGGTGCCTTGAACAACAGACAATTATTTTTCTCAAGTTCTGGAGGCTGGAAGTCAGAGGTCAGGATGCCAGCATGGTGAGGGCTGGCACAGCTGGCTGTCTTCTCCTTTGTCCTCACATGGTGGGAAGAGAACTCAGATTTTCTCTTCTCTTATGAGCACCAGTTCCAGGGGCAGGGGCCCTGTCACTTCCTGACTACTGTGTTTCGTCGCAGTAACACTGGAGATTAGAGTTTCAGCAGGTGGATCTGTGAGGGAGGGGCCAGTTCAGTTGTCAGTGTGCGTGGCCCCTGCCAAGTCACACAGTGGGCACCACAGTGAGCTTGTGGTTCCTTCCGAATTACATTCTTTGTCCTCTGTCCTACATGTTCTTCTCCCCCTAATACCTGGTGCTTTTTCATTTCATTTTATTGATATTTTTGCCTCCTGAATATGCTGTTGGTTAAATGTATTCCCCCAAAGTCCACATTTTGGAACTTACTCCCCAAATTAATATATCAATGCTATTTATAGATGGATCCTTGGGAAGTGATTAGATGTGGTCACAGGGCAGGGCCCCTGATGGCATCAACGGCTTTGTAAGAAAAGGAAGAGATGCGAGGTCTCTCTCACCACGTGCACCCTCTGCTGTTATGGGCTGTAGCAAGAAGCCCCTCACCAGGTGCCAAGCAGACGCCAACCCCATGCTTAGACTTCCCAGCCTCCAGAGCCAAATAAAATCTACTGTACATAAACAATGTGGTCTCAGGTATTTTGTCATAACAACAGAAAACAGAGCACGACCATCCTTAAATGAAATACTGCAGCTTCCTTTTGCATTTATATAAGTGGAATCACTTATATAGCCCTTTGTGCCTGGCTTTTTTTTGTTTTGGTTCAATTTTATTTTCTAAAGACTCACTCTTGTTTCTGTTCTGTTTTTTATTTTTGAGAGAGGGTCTCACTATGTAGTTGAGACTGCCCTGGAACTCACCATGTAGCCCAGGCTGGTCTCGAACTCACAGTGATCCTCCTGCCTCAGCCTCCCGAGGGCTGGGATTACAGGCGTGCACCACCACACCTGGCCTCACTCTTATTTCTGAACTAAGCTACAGTTTATTCATTTTCACTGCTATACTTTTATCTCATTTTAGAAGACAACAAATATTGAATATATTTGAAAGTTTATGAATGTCTGGGTTGTATGGGCAAAGCTCATAAACTTTTTTTGTAGCTCTACTTTGGGGCACACCAGTACATACAAGGTGTGATCTAAAAACATGGTGAATGTTTAAATTACAAAATTGTACTTCAGTAAAAGTCACATTACCATCAAATTCCCTCATAACATTCCCTCGAGCTTCCAACACACTTATCCCCTCGTTCTTTCTGAAGCAGCTCTGGCAGCCCTCTTTCATAAGTGTCCTCAGTTGTATTGTCATGGCTGCCTCGGTATCCTGAACTGATTCAAGACATTTACCTTTCGTGATCATTCTGACTGGTCTGGCAGGGTCCAGAAGTTGCATGGTGGCCATGTCCAGTTGACAAGGTGTATGAGGATGTACTGTGATTTACAAACCTGCCTGTCCAATGGATAATACTCGTCAGTAGCATTTGTTGTTGTTGTTGTTGTTTTTTGGTTTTTTTTTTTTTGTATTACACTTTGTAAAGATTGTCGTGAAAGAGCACTTCAGGCAGTTTCAGAAAGTGGCCAGCATGTTGGGATAAATATGCTTGAAGTGAAGAGGAGATTTTTCAGGGGGAATTGATGGGCAATATGTCTTTTACTGTAATAAGTTTTGTGTATTTAAAAGTTCACTGTATATTTTGATCACCTCTCATATTTTAAGTGTAGGCACCTAAGTACAATGAGAAGAATGCAGTGTATGTGCGTCTCCACCTTCCCTCAGTAATGTCCCCTGCTTTCCAGGAGGCTGTCCACTCTCATGTGCTGCTCACAAGCAGCGTGAGTTCCTGCTGCTCTGTGGCCTTCCCCGTACTTAATATTCCCATCCTTGACAAATTTCCTTGTACAAGGAATGTGTATTAACCCTTTTGTGTGTTTAAAGTTGTGCCTCCTTGAAAAAAACATTAAGAATACTTGAGTGTGTTTATTGGCCATTTAGGTTTCTACTTTTGTGCAGCGCCTGCTCAAGTGCTTTTACTCCCTTTACCGTTGGTTGTGCTGCCATTGTTCTAAGTGATTTATAGGATTCAGAACTCTGGCTACAAGCATGTTTCAGACATGAAGTGTTGAAAATACTTTCTACGCAACAGGCTTTCTTTTTCACGCTCTTCAAGTTGTCCCCTGATGAACAGACATTCTTAACTTTAGTATACTGAAATGTATTAGTGTTTCTTGTGACATATGTAATAAAACTTTCCCTCAACCAAGGTCATAACTGTAACTCTCCTTTTTTTTTTCTTTCTTTCTAGAAGCTTCAGGTCTTTGTATTTCACAAGTAAATTCTGGTGCAATCTACCTCGAATTGACTCTTGTGTGTGGTATAAAGTAGTTTGTTCAATGGAATGATTCCCCTGGGATTTGTAATTCTTCAGCATTGTTGACTGGTCTGTCCTTTTCCCGCCATTTTGTGGTGCCGCCTGTATCACAGACTAAATGCCTGCATGTGTGTTAGGCTGGTTATAATCGGGCTAATCTTCCACCACTGACACATTCTGTTTTGTAGTAAGTCTTGGCACCCAGTAGAGTGAATTTTCCTATCTTGTTTTTCTTCCACAAAAGCGTCTTAGCTAGAATTTACTCTTTGCATTTTATATAAACTTTAACATCACTTTGTCAAGTAATACAATAAAAGCCTGTTGGGAGTTTGACTGGGATCATATTAAATTGATTAGTCATTGGGAAGGTTATAATATTGAGACTTTGGGTCCAAGCATAGAACATTACCTCCCAGTTTATTAGGTTTTCTCTGATTTGACTTAATATTTTTCATGGTTTTGCTTGGAAAAATCTTATTTATGGTCTGATGATATTATTCCTGGGTGCTTACATTTTTAAATGCTAGTATAAATAATATTTTTAAAATTATGTTGTTTGTTGTTAGTTCAAAGACATAATTGATTTGTACATATTAATGCATATCAGTATGTCACATACTATCTTATTAATTTTAGTAGTTTTTCCTCTAGATTATGTTAGATATTTTATGTACATAATATTGTTACCTGTAATAATATTGGGACTTGTCTTTTTCTTGCACCTTTTGTTTCTTTTCTTTGTCTTACTATACCAGCTATGACCTCCTCTGTAAAGTTCAACCAATGAAAACAACATCTCTGTGTTTTTTTCTTTGATCTCAAAGGGAAAGATTTCCACATTCACAATAAAGTATGATGGTTGCTACTTTTTGAAGAATATACACCCTTTGTCAGAGCAGGGAGAGCAAGGTGATCCCACTTCCTCCAACTTTTCTGTGAATTTCAAAATCATAAACAGAAATGGAAGATTATTGAATAATTTTCAGCATCAATTAAGATGCCTGCATAATTTTTCTCCTCAATCTATCAATAAAAATAGAACACTTTTTTCTCTTTGGCATGTATCACTGTTATAGTTAGGGAGAAAAAGTAGAAAAAGAGAAAGCTCAGCAGAGATCCTATTATTACACCCGAAAGAGTGTCAGGCTCAAGCTGGGGTGGGGATCTGTCCCAGCTGTGTGATACAGGTGTTTTTTGTTGTTGTTTTGGGTTTTTTTAGGAAGTCCCCTCCCTACCATTCTAAAACCACAGAATTTTCATCTGACAACTCAAGGAGATCCAGTAACCTTAGAAATATTAAAGTTACTCTGAAGCATACGAGCAGGACAATTTAAACAGCTTATTTACGGGTTATTTTATGATTATTTCCCAGAACCACTTATTCATAGTTCTGTTTCTACTTTGCTCCTGCAGTACTTTGAGAGGAGGCCTTCTCTAAACTTCATCCACGTGAGTACCTAGCAGGTGTGTGTGTTGAGAGTCAGGCGTGAAGAGCACTCATCTGCCCAGGCTACCCTGGTCCAATGAAATCAGACCCTCCAGGCATCTGTATTTTAAAACAATCTCCCAAGTGGATTCCACTGTGTAGCCAAGGTTGACAGCCACTAATCTATACCTTCTTGAAGTTGAAAATCATACGCGTGTTTATGAAACAAAGTTCACAGTAGAAAAAAACCCTAATCATGACAAAGTCAAATAGGCAACAAAATTCAGTATTACCCAAATGAGACTTGGCAAGATGAAGAAAGAGGAGAAAAGGATAGAGAGAGAAAAAGACACAATATTGATAGCAAATCTACTCACTCAATTTTCTCTGGAAGGTCACCTTGAGTCATGCACACACAATTGGCCACAATAGTGCATGTAATAAATGAAGTGAACCACCTGAAAATAATGTGTTAAGGAAAAGCCGAGAGACACCATGTCCCACTGGTGTCACCTAGGATCACCCTGGTGCTGAGTGTCGAGGTTCATGACTCTCAGCTGGTGTCAGCTTCCTGGTCCCCTCACGTAATAACTGTTACATTTACTGAGTGCCCAACGTGGGCTGAGATGTCTGCCCACAGTATCTCTAGAACCACTAAACCGCAGATTCATGTTATTGCCTACATACTGGATCTGAGCGGGCAGCTGACAAAGCTGAAATACATTTTCTGAGATCGTGCCGCCAGCAAACCAGGGTGCTAGGAACTGAACTCAGATCTGTCTGATAATAGACCCCTGGGAGAGAGGAATGAGATTAGGATTGCTTTTCCAAAAAGTCCTTCCTCCCCAGGCTTTCATTTCACTGTACAAAGCAGCCTGAAATTCCATCCAGCAAAAGACCTTTTCATGCCAAAACACAAGGAGAAGAGAGGAAGTTAGGGATAAGCAGAGGAGTGCAGCTTTCATGGGAATCAGTGAAACTTTTCCTAACTTAGCTGAGATAGCCCCCCAGAGACACGGGCGTCAGGGGAAGCGTGGTGAAGACAGGTACAGTGACCAGCAGTACTGGTCGGGGAAGAAATTTAGAGCAGGTTAGGCTGTGAATAGCTGGGGAGGAGATTCTCAGAGCAGATCTGGCAAAGGAATTTCCAGAAGGAGGAGACTTCAAAGGGCAGATTTGTGGAAGTGAGTGAATAGATGGCAGGAAATGGTGGAAGGAGAGTCCACAGATAAATTCCCACCACCTGGTCATTTCCTCAGGACTAGCTGGGCTCCTAAAAACACTTCTCAAGGAAAAACCAAGGCTCAAGAGCAGTTTGACCTCTGTAAAGAGGACACCACTCATCTTTCATTGTTTTCATTTGAACCGAAGTACTGCATTTAAATCTACCTGGGTTTTTGGTAAATACCTTCAATGTGCTTTGTTTTATGGTTGCTGAGGAATACATCTATTTTGAACAGAGAAATTCTATTAATTATTCTATTACCATTTTCTGCTGATTTGCAATTAAATTAAAAAATATTCCCATAGTGAAAAATGT
This sequence comes from Fukomys damarensis, assembly GCF_012274545.1. Lineage (NCBI taxonomy): Eukaryota > Metazoa > Chordata > Mammalia > Rodentia > Bathyergidae > Fukomys > Fukomys damarensis. Next base: position 69,579,325 of record NW_022900936.1, on the reverse strand, counting down.
TAACACAGGATTAAATTAAAATTCCACTTCTAACTCTATAAACCTTTAAAACTTTTATAATATATTATGCATACTACTTATGAAAACATCCATATAAAATTTTATTGGAATTATGATTTGGGGTGAAATATTAATTATAGAACCCTGAGGACTCCACACCTGGAAGAATATCTTTGGGATGAAGTTTCCAAGTGGATGAGATTTCCATGTATAACTGCAGACTTGTCAGAAGGAGGCCCTCAACACAATCTCCTTACAGCCCTAACTCCACCAAGCAATCATTTACTCATTAAAATCTCCAAATGAATAGACTATTCACCAGTCACTTGGTTTTTTACAAGGATTTTATTTCTAAGTACCTATTTCTTACTTATATAGATATAATTCAGCCAGGATCCAGGGAGAGGAGTTTGGGTGTTTGCTATTTTTCTTTTTCTATAATTTCTATGTAATTGTATACATATATTTAAAAAGCAACAACAGCCCAGGAGAGATGACACACTGAGAGAATAATTACCCCAATTCATTCCATTAACTGTCTGCTCCTGCACTGCAGACATTGCTCAAAGCGGTGTCAGCTGCACCTGTTAAATAACTGCGCGACCTTGTACAATTTGCTAAATGAGTCTGAGTGTCAGTTTCATTTTCTGTAAAATGGGGATGCTGATCTCTACTTCAAAAGCTTCTGTATCTGTGACACTTAGAAAGCATTTAGTAAATGGGAGCCTACTACCATATTATCCCTAAGTAACCCTCTGAAGAATCCAGAAAGCCAAGGTTCACTTCAGAAAATATAATTCCCATTGGTTAGCTGTGCGGAGAAAACACGGGGAAAGAGAGACGATGGCATGCACCTTCACTGAGTGCTGCAGGTTCATCTTGAGTGTGCAGATGTCTGCTCGAGGCTGACCAGCTTGGAGAGAACTGCCCAGCCATCCCACAGGCTGACTTACAGTGTCTGAGCACAAGGTAGGGAGAATTCCTTTGACTGCAGTCTCCTGAGAAGAGGCCGGCGACTGGGCAAAACTGTTCCTGCATACCATTTGCTGGGTGGCAGGGCAAAATTTGTCATCAGGAATTTCCAACTTGAGAGCTAAGCCAAAATGTCTTTTGTCTACTCATTCGGCTTGCCTTGAAAACAACAAAACAAAACAAAAAGCAAAGGCAGCTTCTAACGCTGCTTGAAGCAACTGATGTAATACAGACATTCACCAGCGTGTCTCTGATCCCCTATGGCTGGAACCTCCAGCCACTGATATTTTCACCCTGCTGGTAGTTTAGGAGTAATGTGATTGGTAGTGTCCCCTAATCAATGAGGTCCCATCAGCCTGGGCTCTGTCTGTCACAGTCAGTTCTCTTTGGCCCCCAGGAGGTACAGGTGTGTTGCTCTCTTGCCCAGTAAGCAACCACCCCAAAGCATGGCCAGGGGACAGCATAATGACCCATGGCCTAGCTCCTCTGCCTGAAGAAACTCTGGGATTCTTTTGCTGGCAGTGATGTCCTGAGAAAAGCAGACCACCAGGGCCGGGGATTTAGCTCAGTGGTTCCACTGCCTGCCTGGCAAGTGCAAGGACCCGAGTTCGATCCCCAGTACAAAAACAAAAAAAAAAAAGAAAAGAAAAGCAGACCACCAGCACCTGTGAGGTTGTGCCTGGGACACCAGCAAAAAAAAGAGGACACTTTTCAAGTTGTGTTTCCACAGCTGTGTCCAGGTGAGTTTAGGGTGAAGCTGAGGACTGCTATGGGGTGTTTTGTACATGTTAAAGCTATGAACAACTTTTTCAATATAATGACCTCATTGTCTCAGGGTTCAACCAGAAGAAGGCTCTACTGTCACCTTCTAAAGAAAGAGAGGGACACTTTGGGACAGGCTTGTTTCTTACAGGTGGAAGAAGCAATTGTGCAAAGGATACGAGTGGACAGACACTTTGATGGCTGTTCTTCTGAGAAGGTTGAAGGGACTGAAAAGCCACAGAGCCCGAGTAGCACTAAACCGGGAAATGGTCCTCCCTTTGTTCAGCACCATAAATGTCTAAAACAAGACAAAACAGAAGTGGATCTTTGGTGAGGAACAAAACATCTGACCCCTGTGTTGCTGAACACGAGTGGTAGCATCTCAGGCTCGCGAGCGAGAAGCGTTCTAGGAAACACGCATCACCGACAGCCAAATGGAGGCTAAAAGCCAGATCCTCCCCCTCCCAGCAAGAGCAGAGGCTTGCTGATTGTGCACCCAGATAATGCCACTGAGTGCATAATGGTCGAGCAGTGACATGGGAGCAGGTAAGATACACTTGGCTGGGTTCTGCTTGCTTGTAATTCCACTTCTGATTAGAGGTCCATCCCTAGGCATGGTTCAGCCCTCTCCTGCTTCCTTCCTTGAAGCGCTCAGAAGGGCTCTTGGTAAAGGAGAGGAAGGGGACAGATACTCTTGTGCTGTTTTATTTGCTCTACAACCACTTTTGAGATGTCTGACTCCTACCCACTGTAACTCCCACGTACGCGTCACCAATTTGGTTCCCTATGTATAACATTTAAATTGCAGCACAGGAAAGACAACTGAGCAGCTCTTGTTTATACCAGTGGTTCTCAAACTTTTTGATTTAAGAAGTTACTACTTTCCCAAGTTACTGGGGTCTCCAAAGAGCTTTGGTTATGTGCCTTATTCCTTTTTGCTGGTATGTGTGTATACATGTATGTTAGAAATTAATCTATACACATATGTGTATACATGACAATGCATATGCATGTAAATATATATTTGTGAGTGTGTATATGTGATATATATTAGAAATAGAGATTTGGGAATTTTAAAACAGAAGAATATAATGGCACACATTCCCATAGCTGTTACAGTGATGGTGTCATTCTTATCATGGCCTCCAGGCTTACCACTGTGTTCACAAGAGAACATGAATGAAGGAGGCAGATGACATCGAAGTATTATTATAAATTCATTTCAACCTCATGAACCTGAGAGAGGAGCTTGGGAGATGCCAGGGTTTCCGGAATCATGCTTTGAGACCACTGGGTTAAATTTTTTGTCCTACTTCCTCTTCCCCAACCTCAGGCTCTCTGCTCTCCACCTCAGGGCACAGCCAGTTTTTCTGTAAGTTCCACAGAAGTTGTCCGCTTTTTACAGACTTGAATCCAGTTAGTTCCTGTCATAAATTTCATAAGGATTCAAAGAGAGCATCAAATGGGCGAGTGGGGCACATCTCTAATTAGCTAAGTCTTTAGCAGACTGCCGCATCACCCAGAGCTCAGGACTCCCCGGGTTGCTCGGGATGGGTGCTTCCTCTCTAAGAGCTGAGAACAGACCTTACTGGGAGCTCTTACCCGGTGTGTGCTGTAGAAAGGGTCTAGATCCTCCAGGGGCTCCCCGACCAGTTCCGCTGGGAGCTCACCGTAGAACTTGGGCAGCTGATTGCAGGCCTTCAAGTCCAGCTGGGGCCGAGGTTTCTCTTCTTCGTCCTTCTGTTCCCTGTGTTTATCTCTGATTTTCTTTTCTGTCCGATGGGCAGCAATTTGCTTCTCAATCTCAGCCAGGGACTCTGGAGTGAACCTCCGGAAGTGGGTCGTTTCCAGGGACCCCAAGGGGAATTCCATCTTTTCATTCTTTTCGAGGAAGAACGTATATTCTTAGGAGAGTAAACAAAATCAGAGAGGTGACAGCTTGCCCACTGGCCCTGTCCCTCCCATCCATCACACCTCAATTGCTAGAACAGCTCCCCCTCCTGTCTCCAGCTCCTCCCTTGACTCATACTGGGCTCCCCCCGGAACCCGGTCCCGGCCTGTACTCTCAGGGAAGGATCTTTGTTCCATCTTGTCCAAGTGCCTTGGGTCTTGTCTTTGTTCACAACACACCGGGTCATTGCTTCTTCTCCACCTGTGACCCCCTTTGCATCCACCCCATGAGCTTTAGCCATTTGCTCCGCTCTTTTCCTTGTTTCTAGGACCTCAATGCTCCAAATGCTCTCCTGTATTCATCACAGACCTTGGTTCCTGATCTACTTTATCATAAGCCTTACACTACTTCCCCACGACAGCCCTTTCTTTTTTAACATTCTCAACACTGCTGCCCCGCTTTGAACTTCCTTTGATCTCCAAGTCACTTGCTCTTTGTCTATGGCTGCGCGCTTTTTCGCTTAGGCCTGTTGTCCACCATTTTAGCTGCTCCCACATCTTTATCTCTAGATTCTCGATTAGACCATCCGCATGCATTATCACTGGAACCATCCTTGTGGTGTACCTTCTGAGGCATTACTGCCAGTATATAAATGAAAAAGTAGAGGGGCAGTGTTACATTTTCCAAGATCACATTACTAATAAGTGGTGGACAGATACTTAAACTTGGACAGTCTCGTGAGAGCAGTTCATCTCCTTCCAAGTCCTCACTTCTTATTTCCACACAGATGACGCTTGGGTCTTCATCTCCAGCCCTCACAGTCCTTGGGCCCATGCTGTCGCTTAGCGTCTCCACCTGAGTGTCTCAAGGGCACTTAAGACTTGGCCTATCCCCACTGGTACTCATTCTCATCTTCCCTTTGACCCCTGCTTCTCCTCCATGGTCCTCTTCCCCTGTAGCTGGTCCCAAATAGCCTCTTCCTTTGCCTGCCCAAAACCGGGACATTGCTGTCCTGTCCTTTCTATGTTATTCTCATTACGATCAGATACCAGTGCTATTGATTCCTTCTCCATACCTCTGACTCCTCCGTCCCATGCAGGTCCAGCTGCTGTTACCACAACGGCTGCCTCTGTCTCCTTCACTTCCTCTTTAGTCTCTCCTAACCCATTCTTCAACTGTTACCAAATGATATTCCTAAAGGGCAAATTTGGTTCTACGATATCCTTGTTTAAAATCCTTCTGAAGCTCCCCATGGCACTCATGAAAACTCAAACTGTGTACACAACTTTTCAGTGCTATCCTCACTAGCCACATACCATTATTAATTTCTCCTTGGATTTGATTCATTCTTTTTCATTTTAAGGTCTTGCTATGTTTTGTTTCCTTTGCCTGAAACTGTCCTACCACCTTGCTTTGCCTGGATACCCTATTTCATTCTTTAACTCTTAACTTTGAAATAACTTACTTTAGCCTATATGAAGTGTGTATTAGGGTTCCCATTTCATGCTTCTGTAACTATGTGTACTTTCACAATAAAGCTCTGATTTGTAATTTCTATTTGCTTTTCTATTTCTTCTAAACTCTAAGCTCACCGAGGGCTGGGAACACATTTATTCCACTCAGCCTTTATTCCTTAGAGCCTTGCACAGGGCTTGGCATTTAGAATCTGTTGACATCAATAGGCATTTGTTGAAGGAATAGCAAAACCTAAAGAAATTTTTGTTTCTAAAAGTGCTTTTAAAATCACATGTTTCAGTCACAGGAATTCACAGAACTAAATAAATGGACAAATCCAGTGGCTTTCCCCCCTTTTGTTCTCTTCCTCCTTCTTCGTGTTAGCTAGCACACCCCAAAGCCAAGTAGATAGAGGCAGAGGCAGAGGCAGTACGTGAATCAAATACTCCTACAAAAGATAACCTACTTGTTTCTTCCACGCCTAGGAGCAGCTCTTGAGTCTGCTTCCTCTTTGATGGAGACCTTGCTTCCTGTCACCAGTCCTCCCATGCACTGTGATCCTGGAAGGAGATCTCCTTCTTGGAATACGGCCACTCTTCCTAACGCCTTCCATGGATTTTGCCTAGAAATTCTGTCTCCCTCCTACCATTCCTGCCCATTCTTACTTGGTGTCTGTCTTAGGGAAATTTCCAAAGTCAACACACTGTAGGTCTGGACATCTGCCTTGCATTTCCTTCTCACCCTGGAAGTTTTACATAGTGTGTGCCCATGTTCTGATAAATATGGCATATGTATGCACCAATCTTTCAATCATTATTGACTTGTTTGAATGCAATTGTCATCTTTGATTCTTCCCTTTTGAATAACAGGAACTATTAGCCATATTTTCCTCATCTCAGGGAGAGGTACCATTTATATTGTAGAACAAAATTTGAGTCCCAGGACTTAGTCATAGAGGAACAAGGCAGGGATTCCCTCAGTGACACTGAGTGCAATGTTGAAGATTGCAAAGAAGACTAAGCCAGAAGTCTTGGTGCTAGCAGGGCTTGAGATCAGTGCACCCTCAGCTTTGAGGCTGACTTGATGCCAGATGTCTATAATTCTCCTAGGCCACCAGAAAGCCCTCTGGCCTGGGTCAAATTTGCTCTCTGAGTGGCTGTAAGAATGTGCTCACAGGCAGGATTTTATAGTGACTGATGTAAGTACAAGGTCCCAGGACTTTTCCCAAGACTTTCCAGACACAAGAGAGAGCTGGACTTAGGATTCCTTGATCACAGGGGTCTCTCTTTTTCATCTGTTGACCATTTGTTTACATGGCACTCTGAGGTAGACATTTGGGGTAAGGAGTTTCTTTGAGAGCTGGTTCTAGGAATCTCAGAGATGAGTTGTCCTAGTTTTCAGGGACCAGACCCATGCTTGTCAAAATTCCTCTGCCCTCCTAATCACACAGAGTGATCTCTCAAAGGCCTGCTTGTGCAGAGTCCTCAGAGAGAATGGTGGGACCCAATATATTCAGAATTTTGGTGCACTGCAAATAAATGTTATATGGGAAAACAATGGTAAAATTTTTCCCATTTATTGTATTTGTTAAAAAGCATGAAAAAAACTAGCATGTTTTATGGTTCTTTTTTTTTTTTTTGTAATCATGCCATCGTGTGCTTTGAGAAAGTGACAGCCATCCCTGAGCCTGGTGGGGACATAGAGAAGAAGGCCCACCTCTTGGAATGCACATGGCTGTGCTTGCCTGGGGAGTGGGCGTGCGTTTCTGCCTGATGCTCCACAGCTCAGCAGCATGATGATCATAAGGTCCTCATTCTTCATAAAAAAAATTATTTAATTTCCTAGTTAATTTTCCTTACAACTTAAAATTTTCTTTGAAAAAGTCATATGATTTGTTGTTGTTCTGGGTGTTGGATCCAGAGTCTTTCACGTTCTAGATTAGTGCTCTATCACTGAGCTATATTGTACACCTCATATACACTTTTTAAATGATTAATCCAGGCAATTAATTTGTGAGCCCATTTTTGCGGTTTATTTTAAACCCAAACCCACCTTAAAGCTCCTGAAACCCATAGTTGACTTAGCATGATGATTTTCAAGTGGCTCACTGATGCCATAAATTTGCAAAGTCCTGGCCTAATACATGTTCTCTGATGCTTCTGGGAAGAGTTGCTGGGAGCCTTAGTCCGCAATGGTCTATACAAACCCTGGGAGGCACAGCAATGACTCTCTAGGTTTTGCCTGGGCTACAATATTCCCAGCAAGCCTTTCACAGCTGAGGTTAGCCTGGAGGCAAACAGAGTGACTTGCTGTCATCAATAATACAGCAGTATCCAGGTGGTATTGTCTCTGCTTACTCTAGAGACAGTAGAACTGAAGCTCCTGTAACAAGCTTCCTTTTAGTTCTCTGCAGAAACCACTGACCCTGGATCACACAGTTCTCCCACCTTCTCTAGTAAGTGGTCATCAAACCCAGTCCACACCCTGGTAATGGGCCAGATCCATCACCATTAGAGGGAGAGTGAGTTGAAATATGGATTCCTGGACCCCAGCATCAAAGACTCTCATTCAGTGAGTCAGAGAAGGCCCAGCAGCTCCATTTTTTAGTGATCTCATAGCTGAAACTGCTGAAGGTGTTTTTTTTAATCCCCAAAATTCTCTGCAACCATGGATGTGATATAGAGTTTGGGTCAGGGGCACAGGATCTGATACAGTTACGACCCACTTCTTGGCTCCAGGATGGAAATCTCCACAGATTGTACAAGCAGGTCAGAAGCTAGTAGTAGTACTGGGTGAGTTAGAGATGTGGAGACCTGATGTCAAGTGGTGGGTGTTTTTGCTGATTACCATTCTAAGAAGCTGATTACTCTCAGTCTTTCCTGGAGTAGAACTTGGGACTTCCTCCCTTCTGTTATCAGAATCAGGGCAACTGCTGGCCAGAAACTTCAGGGAATTATACACACAGGGGATGTGAATAGAGTGGACTTTGGTTGTTCCTAAAGGCCAAGCTTCTATAGAGATGTATTCTGTGTCTGAATTTTTGAGCTACAAGAGAATGCAGTCTTTGTGGGCTATTGGGGCATTGTTGCTTGAATTTCTAAGCCCTGTGAGCAAGCAGTTTCTAACAAGGGATAAGATCAGCTAAAAGTGATTAAACAAATACAGGTGTTTCACATTTGTCATTTTGCTGGTGATGGGAAACAGCTTTGATTGGCCTTGGTTCGGACCCACGGTTGGGGGTGGCCAGCAGATTCAGGGCTGCTCAGTGGTGGTGGGTATAACTATGGGTGCAAACTATTAATTTCTCCACCACAAACATGCTCTTTCCTTAATGCTCCTCCATTTCAATGCCCCAGAACAGTACTGATGTGGCTTAGTGTCTCAAGACTTGAAGCTGTAATTATCCAATTCTCTCACTCAAATATCACATCCAGTCCCTCAGGGACCGTACTCCTGAGGATGGCTGTCTATTTCTCCTCACAGAGCCTGCCAGTGCCGCAGCCCAGTCCACCAGCGTCTCTCAACTGGTCTGCCGGTATATAACTGGACCCACTATGGACATTCTCTTAAGCCTCTGAAGCCTTTTTAGAGAAATCAGAACGATCCTTTTTAAACACGCCTTGTTCTATGTTTCTCGTACAGTTGTCCCTTGCTCACGTTACATTTTTGCTTCCTGAGCACACCAAGCACACTTTCATCCCAGGGCTTTTGAACTTACTGCCCCCTCTCTGCCAAGTATGTTCCTCCCACTTATACCCACATGTCCCACTCATATATCACCTTGCTTGGAAAACTCCCCTGACCACCCTTTCCTGAACAACAGTCCCTGCCACTCTCTATCCCTTTATTTTTCTTGATTCTTTGATAGCACCTTTTATCCACCCAGGGTTTAATAGTTTTATTTGCTCATTATCTATCTTCTTCAATTAAAATGTTTTCTCCCTGAAAGTATGTGTTCTGTCTGAGTGGTTAACTTGAACCCATAACACAGAATGGTGCTTGGCACATTTAAGTGACCAACAGATGTTTGTGGTCAGTTAGAATGGAAGAATCACTTCTAGTTCTTCTTTACACAGTGGAGTAACTATTGGGCAACTGTGATAGATTTCAAAATGACTGGAAAAAGAAGTGTATAAAAATCCCAGCATATAAAATGATTAGTGGTTGTAGATATGGAAATGCTTATTACCCTGATTTGGCTACATGCTGTACTATATATACTGTGTACACTGTACTAAGGGAACCATACAGTCCCCGCATAAAGATGTATAATGTAAAAATGAAGAAAACATTTGTTGAATGAATAAATGAATATTTAAGGGATCCAAATTGTATGAATCAGATATTTCTGGAAGAGAGCTTCCTACCTCTCTTAAGTTTGGGAAAGACAGGGAAGAGAATTCACATATACAGTACTTGAGCTGTCATTCCAGGGCAGGTGGAAACTGATCATATTTTGTGCTACTGAGAAAAGGAATTCCTCTTGTTCAACAAGAAACCACAGAGACATGCCCTGATGTGGATAAGGGTTGTTCTCTCAGGTGGGAGGAGAACAATGAAGGCTGGAACCAGGAGAGCTGTGGGGGTGGCCAGGCATCACAAGGATGAAGTAGACAAAAGGAAAAGAGAACAAGGACATGTCAGCATCCTAGAAGAGCAGGCACAAAAGTTAAAAAACTAAAAGACAAAGTCAGTGAGCCTTGTTCCAGTGTGGCAGTGGTTCTAGTTATGAGGACAGAGGACATAGTGTGAATTAGTGCCATGGAATGGACAGTGTGTGACTAACTTGATTGAGTTACAGGAAGAGGATGGTTGGGATATTGATGTAACTACAAAGATGATCAAACTAATCATGAAAGTTTCCAAAATGCAGGCTATGATAAAAAGAGGCTTCAAGTTTTGCTGGTATGACTTAGCTGCCTAATGGAAAAACAAACATTTTTGCAAAGACTGCAGTTGGTTCATTCATGGCCCTGGGTTGAAAGCATGCTGCCTGAGTTGGTCTATCTAAGTGAGGCTTTTGTACATGGTGCTGAGGGTGTGAGTAGGTTCTCCAGTTCACAGGATAGGTAACAAAGCTACATTTACCCCTGGGGATGTTGCTGGACTCTCCATGGCAATAGGAGCAGGATTAAAAGTCCCTGGTTTGGAGGATTTCCAAACTAGTCCAAGCCTAGAAAACAGATTAGTTAGACACATGTCTAGCTGTTTCAGAGATTTCAGCTTTTTATGTAGTTAGTGATACTGACATGTTATCTAGCTAAACTGTCTATTGCCACTATTTTTTAAAAAGTCGCTAGACATCTTTTTGGACTAACAGGGTTCCTGGACACGTAAGTAAGCTGTCTAGGGAAGAGATAGAATCAAAAGAGGTATGCAACTAGGAAGGTATAATAAGCTGTTTGTGATGATGAAAGTGAGACCACGCTATCCACGATCTTGCCATTTGTCAGAAAGGAAACCTCAGCTGACTGTGGCATCAGACAAATAACACCGAGCTATCTTCAAAAGTAATAATCTTGAATTGTTCTGGGAGCTAAGCGAATGGGGCTGGAGAGTCCTCGCTGAACCTGACTTAACCTTCCAGCGAGGCAGACAATCCTTGACCTATTTGCGAGTGCTCTATCCTTGGTTCTGTAGCTCGAAGAAGCGCCTGGGTGGGCGTGAGCTGTCCGCGGTGCTGAACGAGAGGGGCGCGTGGTGGGAGGGAGCTGAGTCGGGCCAGTTTTCTGTAAGACTTGGAGATCAACAGAGGGATGTGTGCCGTGCAGAATGAGGGTGCTGGGCTGAAGCTGTGAGGATAGATGCATTTCTGTGGGAGCTAAAACAGAAGAAGGAAAGAATTGAACAGATCTAGGTGTTGGGGGGGCAAGTGCCTAATCATGTATTTAATCAAAATACCTCTGTCCACCAGAATGAAGATCCAAATAAAGTTGAAAAGAAGAAATATCCCTTTTTCAAGAGCCTTTGTCTCCATACTCTCTCCTTGAGCCCATTGAAAAGGGGATAAGAAGGAGAGAAATTTTTGTTTCCCAAGGAAGAAAACAAATTCTTCACTACCTCATCTGGGAATGTTACCCACCCCCAAAGCCCTCAGGATGATTAACTAAGTTGTATCCAGAGACCTTAAATTGTAATTATTTTCAAAACCCAGAGAGGTATTTGGTTTTGTTAAAACAGCAACTAGGCTTGGAGACAGAAAGCATGAGTTCTGATACCGATGGGGTCTTTTGAATTTATGACCCTCACTTCTATGATTCATCAGCTGAAGATCACTACCTCTGCCTCACTCATCTGAGAGTGTTGTCGGGAGAGTCAAATAATGTATATGAAAGCACTTTGTAGCTAAGTGCTGTACAAATGCACTATAAAGACAATAATATTCCCATTACACACGTGCTTGAATAGCCAATGGCCACTTAGACTATTTCAGTCCCACACCACTAACCCCCAGTATATAAACTAAATCACATGTTAGATCATTTGCAATTAAATTCAATATAAAGAACTTACAATGTTCTACTTTATTTCTCTGTGCCCCGTCTTTATTGTGTGAATACTTTTGAATATGATTCAGCTGCCCAAAATAAAAGCATTCATTTAATGAGGTAATTTAAATAACAATCGACTCAAGAAATTGAAGGAGATTTATGCTGTGGATAAGAGTTTTTTATTAAAAATATAGAATCTACTTTTTTTTTCTCCTGTTCTACTCCCACCCCCCAAATTTCTGTTCTACTCAAAGGGGCCATATTAGAATATATTACTAACATACTTCCAGAATTTTCGAGCAGGGGACATAATAAAAACTGTGAATTCTTATCATTTTAAAAACCATGGCTTAACATTGCTGGGTAAGATTAGGTAGGAATCAAGTGCAGGCTTAATTCAAGGAGAATATTAAAATCACTAATGTAGACAGTTATGTGCCATTAAAAGAGTTCTGGAGAGCAATCAATTTCACTGGTGTGTAGTCAACTTCATAAGTGATTAAGGTTTTCTGGAGACACTGACATTACTGGCATCCTATGACAGAGATCAAGGCTTCAAAATGCACCAGTGCCTGTTGGTGCCTTCAATCCTCTCTGCGAGGTCTTTCCCAGCCCCTTTGAACAAAGCTTTAACTGGGTTGCAAAGACTTTGAATGCAAATTTCAGAAAAACCTTTAGACCTCTGCTTTTACTTGACTTAGCAGGACCTGATAGCATTGACTACTCTATTTTTCTTGTAATTTCCTTTCTTGTTTGTTCCATCTAAGGCCTCAATGAAGGCTTATTTTCTACCGAGTCTTTAAATACTGGAGCTCCTGGGGTTTCTGTCCTTGTCTGCTCCTGCATGCCCTCTCAGAGACATCTAGTTTCTTTCCTCTGGGTTTAATTTCCACCCACCCTTTCTCCTGTGCCAGACTTCACTACTTATCTGCTCTTTTGGGATATATGCCCCCTTTCAATTAGTTTCTTCTCCTCCATCTTCTGTTTTGCTAAATTGCACCAATGAGCACTCAGTTGCCCTTGTCATAAATCTAAAGACATTCACTCTCTCCCCCATTTCAATTACCAAGTCACAACTGCCTCTTATCTGGCCTTTATATTTGCTTATTAACAGGTGTCTCTGTGCATTCTTTTTGCTTGTGTTCATAGCAACAACATGATCCTTTGAAATGCAAATATGATCACATCACTTTTCTGATTATACATTTCAAAGGCTTCTCAACCCCTTCAGACCATGTCTAAATTCATTCACATGGTACACAAGGCCTAACATGTTCTGACCCTTACCTGTCTTTCAACATCACTCTGACCCTTGTCTCCCCTGTGGTAGTAACCCTTTTTTTTCAGTTACTGGAGTCTACCAAATTTCTTTCCACTTTTGTCCCTTCACACATGCTTTTTTTTTCCTGGCTCTGCAATGTTTTCTCCATTCATTCCCCCAGGCTGGCTTCTCTTGTTCCTTCAGTTTAGTTTAAATGTCTTTTTTTTGGGGGGGGGTACCAGGGATCAAACTCGAGTCCCTGTGCTCGTGAGGCAGGCGGCAGAACCATTGAGCTAAATCCCTGGCTTACATGTCCCTTCCTTCAGAACAGCTTTTCCTGACCCTCTAAGCCAGGCAAGTTTTCTGTGTTATTATTTTGCACAGCAGCCTATGCTGTCAAAGTGGCCCTTTCAGTAATGATCTGTTCAAATGTTGGCTCATAGCCTAGAAAGCAACCTTCCCGATCCCATGGGACATGCCCCCCGCCATCATATCCTTAGCGCCTGAGAAAATGTGTCAGAGGCAAGAGTTTGATAACTATTTGGTGAGTAAAGGACAAAGTGGATGAAGCAGTTACCCCACAGGAAGAAGGAGAAGTGCTCTGAGGTGAACTCCATGAGCCCTGCTGCTGTACGCATCTGGGAGTAATGTGATGGCACTGACTCATTCTGATCCTGATCTTGTGGGGAAACCGGGTCTTCATCTAACTAAGGCTCAGATGAGTTCCGTGAACTTAGGTTGACTTTGCAACAACCAGTGTCAGGATGGGGCTGGATCACAATCCTAGCAGCAATGTTTCTCCCCAGTGTGATTAGCCTGTTCAGTCACCTTCTGGAGAAACTCCTAGAAAATGTGAAGAGGAGGACTGATATTCATATTTCTCGGAGTTCTTGACCCCCTAGGGAAGGAGTGACAACAGGTCTGTGTGCTCTTGGCTGTAATCAAAGGTGGACATGACCTTGTGTCTTTAAGGATCGGGAGCTTCTCTCGAGAAACCCTGGTAGCCTGGAAGTCTCAGCTGATCTGATGAGGAGGCAGGGTGAGTTGGCAACACTTTCATCTCACTCTGTTGAATATTTTAAAAATGCTTTTATTAACAGCACTTAGTTATTAGGTGTTGTGGAGGATGGTATAGAGTAATGGAAAGGGCCCTGGGCTGGAAGTTGGGAGACTGGAGACTTAGTCACACATCTGTAATAAGCCATGGTCAGTCTTTGGGTATCCTCTTTTTCTGGGTCTCAGTACACCCATGCAATGAAGGGATCGGTCGAGGTGTATACTGAGGCCCTTCCATCTTGACAAGGACTAATGTTCTTATTTTGGAGGCCTTTGGCTCTACTCAGTGAGAAAAGAAGCCCAAACCATCAGAATGCAAGAGAAAAATATGTAGGGCCATGTTGCAGAGTGCTGCCTGTGGAGATAAGTGCCTCAGGGTGATGAAGAGGGGGTGGATCCACATAGATAAGAGATGCTGGAGGATGCATCCAACCTGGAGGAAGCCATTGGCAGAGTGGGTTTTTGTGGCTGAATTGTGTCACAATACAAATGTCACATACTCTAGCTGGGAGGGGACACCTGCACTCTGGCTCTGTGACCTTGAAGAACGTGCAAATTTGTATCCATCCTGGAGGCCGCCCAGACTCTTTCTCCCTGGGTCTGACTTCGGTTGGTCACATCCTGAAAGCAGGGGCGCCTCCATGGGACCCCTGTGCTCGAGGCAATTCTGTGGTTGTTAATCTTCTTAAACATTAATTATTTTTCAAGTCAAATATATTTTTCATGAACAATAATTCCCTTTTTCTTTGCTTAGTTTCCAAAGAAAACATATGCAAATTCTAATAAAAATTGACAGGTGGAAATGGGTTTTGGACAAGGTTCTAAGGAAAGAGCCCTGTGAACATTACGTAAATGCCAACCAATATAAAGCAGCCCCTCGGTTTATTCCAGCGAGGCAAAGGGGCCTCAGAAAATCCTGCCCCGCTGCTCAGCTCCTGACATTGAAGGAATCCAGCTTTTGTTCCCAAATCACATTTCTGATTTGGTTCTTAAATACTGCTTCTAAATGGTGAATTTGGAAAAAAATCGTGCATCTCTTTTCGTGCTGAAGCTTACCTGTGCTTCCTTAGCAATGCCTTTCTTGATCTTGCCTGCCTGAATTAGGTGTCCTCAAGATGATCTCTCAAAGAATCCTATTTTTTTTATCACTTCTAGCTCTTATCACCATTGATAATTATTTGCATGTTTGTTTGGCATCTGTCCGCTCCACGAATAAAGTTAAGTTTTACAAGGGTAGAAATGATGTCTATCCTGTCCCCAGCTCAGAGATGCCCGTGCCTGGCACAGTGGGCAGCACAGAGCAGGTGTTCCACGTGGGTTTGCTGGGTGTTTGCATGAAATAGACCCTTACGTGAAAACAGGATCTTGGTGACACAGCCGCACTTAATACGCTTGACAGCATCCATCGTGCTCAGATTGTTTTGAAATGCATCACACTGAATCCAATGCTTACATCCCATAACATCCCCTCATTTACTACAGCACTTCCACAGCATGACAACATGTTTATCATTAAGTAACCCATGTTTAGAGGAAAAGCAGCATAGTACAATAGTTAACTTCTTGGATTTTGGAGAGCTGCTATCTGGGTTTAAATCTCCACATTCCAAAATACTAGTTGAGCGACAGACTCTGGGATGGCTGAGTGCAAAGCAGATGTCATGGTACTGAATAGCAGTGGGAATTAGATGAGCAGATAGACACATCTTGTTTAGAGTACAGAAAGCATTACATTGCTTGTTACTATTATTTTTATTCCCAAGGCAATATCATTACTAACTAGTTGGCTGAGAAGTATTATCCCACTTAATCTACTTTCACACAAGGTCGTTTGGTCTCTGTGACGTGCCGCTACCCCCAAGAACACATCTGAGATTCAGATGGGCCATGGGTCTTGCCCAGGTCTTCGGCTTTTAAGAGGTGGAGCTGGGACATTCACCCGGATCTCCCAGTCCTCATTATTCTCCAGCACCAACACAAGCATTTTCCAGGATTCTCTTTCTCTTACCCACATCCTTGTTTCCCACCAAGGAGGGATGAGAATGCACCAGAGCAGGGATACACAGCAGGGCCAGGATGAGCCCAGGGTCCCCATCAGGAGGCCCCAAACCCCTGTCCACCTCTCCTGGTGTACATTGAGGCCATGTGCCGGGAATCACGCAATACTTTGAATGTTGCACACTTGCCCCTGGCCTATGATCATCTCAGCATCCAGCCAGCCCTTTACACAACACATTTTCATTACTTTATTTGTTTCAAAAAACAAACACATAAGATGATGTCCTTACTAGTAAAAATGTCTTCTGCTTGCCTTCTATACTTGACCATAGTGCTATGTATTTTGTACACATGTCACTCAATCCTCACAATCACAAAGCAGACCCTGTTACCATCTGCCTTTTACAAATACAGCATCAAGACTGAAGACTGACTCAGTGAAGGTATCTAAGCCATTACTCTTGTCATTCTGCCTGGAGAAAATGAAAATATTAACACTGGTTTCTCTTAGGGTGTGGTCTGAAAAGTGATGGTTTGATGCTTTTTGTAACATAGGTGAACACCTGGGATGCTATCACCAAGTCTGAGACATGGAACATTTCCTATACCCAAAAAGATGTCCCTGTAACCTTTGCCAGTGTCTGCGCCCCTCCTACCTGGACACAGCTACTCTTGTGACTTCCCTGATCAGAGTCAACGCTTTCTAGGTGTTTTGACTCTGCTGTGTCGCTGAGCCCTGAGAACAGTGTCCTCCCCTCTATCTTCCATGTATATAAAAGCCCACCCACTGTCCAATACCCACTCCACTCCCCTTTCTCTGAAGCATCCTCTGATCTGTGCTGCTGGCCAGCTCTGTGCGCACCGCACAACAGAACAGCATCATCATCATCATCATCAGCAGCAGCAGCAGCAGCAGCAGCAGCAGCAGCAACAACAACAAACGACAACAGCATGTTCGCTCCACCTTCTTTCTCCCAGAGCTGCGTCTAATGCAAAGTCATGCTCACACCTGTTGATGTGTTTTTCCTGGGCTTAGAAGCTCTGGCTCCTCCCTCCACCATGTGAACAAAGCCTCAGAGCCCAGCTGCACTCTGAACAGCACAGTGGGGGGGGTGGGGTTGGCCTCACATTGCGGGAGGGGATGGAAGTCCTAATCCCTGGGCCAGAACCAACTATATGACCTCAACTCGATCACTGAAACTGAAGTTCCAAGTCTTGGTTTCTTTATTTGTAAAATGAGGGTATCAGACTAAATAGGAATAGGGCTGAATAGGAGGCGCTGAGCCTTTTTTTTGCACATGGTTCTGTTTAATCCTCACAAGTCTTGTGACACAGGTATTACTGTGGCCTCTTCATGACTGAGGAAACAAAAGGAAGGGGAGTGCTACGCTTACAATACCAATGGCAGCAGAGCCAGGCCTCTAGCCAAAGTCTGGCTCTGTCCAGAGGACTTTGCTGTCGGCCATGGCCGCTCTGACCCCTTTCCTACTCTGACAAAGGAGTCCATACAGAGTGGCTCTAGTGACTGTGGGAGAACCAGAGAGAAGCGAAAGTGAGCTACGGTAAGAAGAGTGACCATGCGCCCTAATGGGCGAGACAGATCAGAATGACATCCTCCCTAAGCACAAGGGGTCTCAAGCCTCTCAGAACTGAAGCTGGTGAGAAAGAGAGAGAACACATTTGCTCTTGTGCGGCGGGTGAGAGAAGGCACTGTCATATTTCAATCTTATTCCCAGATAGCGGAGGATACCAAACCACAATTTGTTCCTAGTCATTGAGCTGCTAAGTTTTGATGAAGGTATAAAAATCAAGACGGAGTTCCTGCCCCTCCTTAGCTCACACCCTGGGGGAAGACAGATAGATGCAAGTAGCCTTCTGGTGGGATACAGTTGCTACACAGATAAGCACACAGGAGGAGGGGAGGCAGAGGCCACGAAGGGAGGGAGGGCACTATTTTGTGTGGGAGACTGACATCTATCCAGGCCTTGGCAAGGCGGGTAAGGTTAGGCAGGAAATGATTTGCAGAAAGGGTGAGCACAGTAGGTGTGGAGCGAGCGAGGCAAGGACAGGCTGGCGCTCCTCTCACAGGCTCAGGAACTGTGGACTCCAACTTGCCCATATTACTGTGTGGCTTGGCTCCTGGGGTCAGTCCACAAAGGGAGGAGTGAAAGGAAGCTGGAGTCTTCGGAGCCTCCCGGTTTTGGTTTGACTAGGCTCTGACTCCAGAGACCGTGTGACTGCGCATGCCCAGATTCTATGATTACAGGCTTCTTCCTCCTGGGCCAGCATTTCCTTGCTAAGATTGATTTGTGAAAAACTCTGCCACCATTCACCATGACAAACCACTCTCGGGTTTCTTTTCCATTTCCTTCTGATTATTATTATGTCAGAATCATTCTTGTGGACATATGCCCTTTCATATGTTTGGGGCCAAAAAAAAAAGATGTTTCCATTTATACGCTTGTTTATCATTATTATTACCATCATTACTGGGCTGCTAAGTGTGTGGACAGGGAACTAGGAAACTACTTTTTAAGACCACTCTAAAAAATCAACTTTATGCCATTTCAAAACAAATTTTTCCATCAGTCTAAAAGCAATTCATTTTTCTGTGTCATTTCAACCTTCCTCCCACAACATGTGGCTAGAAAGCCCAACCTTTGGCTTCTGTAACTCAAAATATGTATATATGTTACCTTCTACCTGCCACAGCCTGCAAGCCCAGTAAATCTGACTCAAACTACATTTTAAGTCATAGCATATTTTTTCTCTTTTTCTAGCACCAATTGAATCAGGCAATCTCAAAGAGCAAACTCCATGATCCAGGATCAAATTTACATTAAGTACACTGGAACTATGGGAGAAAAAAACCCAAACAAAGTCTGAGCCCCATAGATGTCTGAATGAGTCATTCTTCTGGATTGCAGATTTAGGGATAAAAGCAGAGTTCAGCTGGCTTTGTTCCTGTCTATTGTCACCTCTCTGGATATGTATAAATGTTCCACTGAATTGTTCACAATATCTTAAAGTAGAGGTTTTTCCACTGTTGTCTACTGGATTTTTAAAATTTTTTTGGAAAAGCATTGAAAAATATATCTCCTGACACCCCCTAGACATGAGGATTCAGTTGCCCTGCAGTGGAGCCAGCGTTTGTTTCTAAAAAGTTCTCCCATTTACTGTGTGGGACAAGAGTCGAAGCCACTACTCTGACCCTTACCCAGTCTTCTGAGAGGACTTGCTGCCTTCAGTTTGAAGCAAAACTCATCACCAAAGATCTGGGATCCTCTGCTTTCTGGATCCATTGTTATCTGGTTTTAACAACTTCGGTATTTTCAGGATATTTGGCCTCTTTTATCAGTTTAGCTCAAAATTGCTAAAATCATACCTACTAATAGAACACCTTTTTATATCAATGTGACCCTTTGAAAAGCATGAACTTGACATTGATGTGGCATGTAAGAATTGATAGTTTTTTGGGTTCAGCTATTTAGCTATAATTTTTCCCCCTTCTCCTTTGGTGGACAGGAAGCAGTGGGAGTCTTTTATACAAACACATTAATCTTTACATTTTTCAAGAACTATGGGTGTCCTTTGAAGGCCATGAACTTAAAGAGCCTGCAAAAGAAGCTTCATTTTTGGTTCAGGGACAAAAGTCTGTAATTCTCCCTGCAGTACCCTATGCATATATATTTATGCCATCAACCAAGACTGGCCCCTGTGCCCCACAGCCAAACCTTTGCTGCTCAGTCTCGCTCGTCTTCCAAGTAAGAGATCCTCTCTTCCAGATTGCCTCCACTGGGAACCATGAGCTCCCGGAACATAGCTTAGCACTCGAGCATGGCGAGAAGAAACTCCATCTGACGCCTACTCGTCAGCCCAAAGGCCCAGGGCTGGCTTTGGTAGAGGAAGCACTCCAAGACCCCAGCTTTGCAAAGACTTACACTTCTTCTTCCTCCTCAGTGAAGGTGGTTCTCCGTGTCTGACGGGAACCTCGCCGTTGTTCACGGCACTACAAGGAACCATTCCTTCCTTGTGCCATTCCCATTTCCCATCACGAGTTCCACCCAGGTTGCTGGTGCTCTAGAAAGTGCGCTCTTTGGATGGAAGCAGGGCGGGAGAGCGTGGGGAGCGGCTTATGTGTGATTAGATGGTAAAGTAGTAAATGTGATTTTAAATGATCTCATGGGACAAGCTGAAACCTAAGGAAGCAAAGAGGCTGCACTTAGATAACAATGCCTCCGGCAGGCACGATAGACTCCATCCCGGATGGACGAGACCGCCCCAGTAGGCTGTCAGGATCCCTCCTACAGTTGACCCAAGACAGCAGGACTGCTCCCCATCCCATGGCACCTTTTGCCTCTAGGTCCCTGTCCCAGAACAAACATGCACCTTTATTGAAATTTTTCTTCCCCTTCCCCAACAGAAAGCTACGGGTTTTATTTTTCTTGTGTCTTGGAAATTTTTCATTGAAAAAAGTTTGGGGATAAGTTTCGTGTTCTTTTTTCATGCTGAGTCACTGACCAGGTCTTATGAAACACTAGTTTGTAGTAAAACTAAGAAGAAAAAGTAGGAGGAGGAAGGGAAGAAGGTGAGGGAGAAGGAGGAGAAAGGTGGGCTCAAACCCTAAATGAGATTTTAAAAAAGAGCAGGAGGAGGAAAATAAAACCACCCACAGGATCAAAAGTGGGGGAGTTGATGCAGAAGGTCCCAGCCCTAGCTGTCTCCTCTGCTTCTGCTTGAGGCACTGCAGGCTGGAACAGCAGCGGTCCCTCAATCCCACTTTACAATGTGGGACCCTGGCTATGTGCTTCATTGCATTACGACTGCATTTATGGAAAAATCCAAATGAACCAAAAGGCGGCTTCGCTGGGGCAGGGTTCCACTCTGATGCAGCCTGGACCTTCCCCTGCAGGGATGGAAACCTGTGAAGGGACAGGCTGGGGAGCACCAATGCCCACTCATCAGAAGCACTGCTCAGCAGAAAGCTAGGAGCCGGGAGGGTGTGAGCTGCAGAACATCCCAGAGGCAGGGAGGGAGAGGAGGAAGTAGCATCTCCCCTGGCAACTCCTCTAGATGGTCTGTTCTGGCCATGGTATCTGGGCTGCTTGAGAAGAAGATAATTCTGAAATATTTATGGGTAAAATGTATGATATCTGAGATCTGCTGCAAAATAATCTAGAGGCAAATGGGGTGAAAATTAACCAAGATTGTTTGAGTAGAAAATTGTGGAATTGGAGTGATAAGGATGTATTGTTCTCTCTAAATGCCATATACTCAAAATCTTCTCTAACAAAAAGGTGTCCAGAGGAAAGAAACCCCCCAAATGTGAATGTTTGTATGATAAAGTAGAATTATAGGTCATTTTTTTTAACTTTTCTCCATCTGAATTTTTTCTATGAAAAGGCAGTGCTTATAGAGCATGGTGAGGGCTTCATCTTTCTGATCTCTGCTTTCCAAATCCTGGTCTGCTGAGCAGCAGGGAGAGACTGCAGGCTGCATTACGTGGGAGAAGAGACCTGTTGGTTTAGGGCACTCCCCAAGCACTCTTGGGCATACACAAAGCCCTGTCACCACTACTCAAATGAATCTGCACAGCTGGGAAAGGGATGCTCTCAGCTCTTAGAACCCTTCGGGTTGCCCTTTCTTATCCCCCAGCCTGGATCCAGGGCATGAAGCCTACTCAGAGGTGCATCACTGGGGAAAAGTCCTGAAGTTGGTGTCAGACTGTCTGCTCCACCACTGGTCAGTTTTGTGCCTTGGACAGATTGGATATTGCCATCCAGTTTCTCCACCTTTGACATGAACAAGTCCAGCAAAGGAGCTCTTGGCTGTCTTCTGGCTCTCTCCTATCTGTGAATTTGGAATTGTCCTGAAAATCACTAGCCATCTTTCCTTGCAGATGCTCTGAGCCTTAACACATGTGTGAGCTTTGCCACCCTGTAACTAATAACCACACCTGGGGATCACTAAAACCTGCTTGCAGATAGATGTTTCCAAAGAAACTGCCAATTTTTAGATATGACTGTTGTATAGTGATTCCATTACGGTGGAAGTCCATTTCCTCTTTGGTGTGTAAGGTCTGTGGCAAATGCCTTTGCCATTTGAGACAGTGTGGAAACCAGGGGCACAAAGAGTGAAGGTGTGTGAGGAAACACAAAAGGTAAAGTTGAGTGCATTCTCTTTCTTTGAAACGTCCGGAATAGGTAAATCCATCAGGACAGAAAATAGATTAGTGGTCGCCAGGGGAGGGGAGGAAGAGTGACCAAAGAGGGGTCTGCAGTTTCTTTTTAGAGGGAAGAGAAAGTCTAGGATTAGATAGTGATGATATTTGTGTGCTTTGTGAGTGTATTAAAACCACTGAACTGTATACCTTAAAAGGGTGAATAATACCTTAATTTTTAAAACACAAAATTTTAAATGTTTAAATGTTATAGAACTTTACATGGAAGATTAAAAAGGGGAAGGAGGAAAAGAGGAAGAGGAGGAGGAGGAGGAAGTGCATATAAAAACTAATATACTCCAAGTAAGGCTTTTACCTCAGTGAATAGTACTATATCATTATCAACTTCCTGGTTTTGACAGTGTTCTATGGCAATGGAAGAAATTGTTGTTGGGGGAAGCTGGGTTAAGGGCATGTGGAAACAGTAGTGTTTTTCAACCTTTTGTGAGTTTTAAATTATTTCAAAATAAAAAATTATGTGTTTAAAAGTTGTGATAGCAGGTGGGAGGGAGGGCAAGAGGTGAGTCCCGAACTCATGGCACAGTGGCTAATTGCTCTCAGTGCCATTGTCTGTGGTGATACTTAGGTCCTCGCTCAGGTTCCAAGCTCTGTTGTAAGTAAGATGTCACAGACAGCCCTAATCAGACCTTCCTCCCCGGGAAGCCCTGCTGGCTGGGGATGAATAATGAATTGAATTAAGCTATTGAGAAAAAGTCATTTTAAGAGTACAAATGAGGGCATGTGACACTCTGATGATATCAGGGCAGGGGCACTGGGGATCCCAGTGAGCTGTTGAAGGGGCAAGGGGGCCGTTTCTGGAGAATCCACCTGCTACTGTAAACCCAGTGTCACGGCAGAGCGATGCCTTCGCTGTGTGTGGTGATGCCGATGTCTCATGAGGTCTTCATGGGTTGCTGGCTGTTCCTTCCTCTCCCAGCCTCCTAGCCCCCAAGGAGAAATGGGCTGAATCTTGGATTCCTGTCCAGATGGAGTAAACTGGAAGAGGGAGAGGATGGGTATGTCTGTGTGAGAAAAACTGTGAAGGTGGACCAGCCTTGAGACTCCCAGAATCCCACAGTTTCCATCTTTCTCTCCCTGTGGACCCATGAATCTTCTCTCAGTGAATTTCTCATTATTGTGCTCAGCACAGCTGGCCACAATCTCTTTGCAGAAGAATTTCCTGCCCTTGGTTTCTGTTACCAGAGGAGCCTCCTTGGCTTTCTTTTCTGACTCCCAATCTTCTATCCCACTAATAATCATGGAATTACTTAAGACTTTTTCCTGAGTCTTTTATAGCGTTTTCTTTCTTTTCTGTGGCTTTAATCACCTCCAACTTGAGATAGCTCCTAAACCTTTATCTTCAGCATAAACCTGCTACATTCCAGACTCGTATATCTAATAGCGTGAACTCTTCAATCTCCAGTCATGGTCACCTCACCAGAATTTCAGGTTAGATACAGTTAAAACTGAGCTAATCACGTCTCTCCCTGCATCCCAGTGTTTCCTGTCCAATAGTGTCAGCATTTACCTCCTGCCAGAAAGCTAATGATTACCCAGAAGTCTCTCCTTTTCCTCAACCCCACACCCTCAAGTCCTTTTACTTGAAATGCTAGAAGCCTCCTAGTTCCACCAGTGTTTCTCCATCTCTTTGGTCACCATGATGAGGAGGCCACCCTCTTCTCCTTCCCAAATGACTTCAGTGTCCCCACTGCCACGCCACCAATTTCCAGTGCGTTCCTTACACAGTAGCTGGCATGCTCCTTTGACAACAGATGTCTGATCAGAAAACACTTCTGCTGAGAACCGAAAGTGTCTTCCCATTGCTGTTGCAATGAAGTTCCAAATCCCAGGTGTGGTTTATGAGCTGTCTATAGTCTCTCCGTTTTATTTCCACCCCCTAGTGACACTGGGCTACTCCCGTGTAATTGAATGCACCCTACCTTCCAACCTGGAGCCTATACAGACATTTCCCTTTCTTATTCTCTCATATTTAACTTGTTAGCCTCTCCTTCACTTACTAATTTCTAGTCATCCTTCACTTCCTAGACTAAACGTCATTGTACTGAGAGTGCATTTCCCATCCCCACAAACAAGGTGGATATTCATGTTACAGCCTTGTGCAAAATCATTCATTCATTCGCCAAATACATATTTACTGAATACCACCTATGTGCCAGGAGCTCACAGCCCAGTGGGCAGATATTGAACAAATAATTCTGAAAATGACCACAGTAATGTCCGGTGATAGTGACATTTCCCACAATATAGAAAATTCAAACAGACAGCAATGCTGGTTGAGAGCTGGCACACTCTGGTCACTCATGGGCCTCCCAGGAAGGCAATGTGCACTGTCCATGGATGAAACCCCTGAGTTTCACTGAAGACATCATGGCAGGATGCTATGGTACCAATTGCCTCGGGAGATTTGAAAGAAATAAAAAGCCCTTATCTCACTGTGGTGATAAGGCGCTTTCTGCAAGCCCCATGTTAAGTTTCCAGTGTTTCTACTATTTACTCCCTTAGCCAGCGCCTGATGAAGACCTGCTGTGTGTCTGTGCCCAGTAACAAGAATGCAGAAGTGGAAACAAGGACCTTGGCTCAGAGCTTCTGTGCTGCAGGAGACAGAAAATCAACAGTAAAAGCAATCACTGGGGCTGGGGATTTAGCTCAGTGATTCTGCTGCCTGCCTTGCAACTGCAAGGTCCCGAGTTTGATCCCCAGGACAAAAAAAAAAAAAAGCAATCATCAAATGCACATTGAAGGACAAGAATTACTTTCAGAAAGCAGAATGTTTTGTAAATATTTCCTCCCTGTCCACGGCAGAGAATTCTACGATGCACACCAGTGTTTGCCTCCACGTATGGATCCTCTCTTTCCATGCTGCCTCAGCCAACTTCCAGTCTCTCACAAGACACCCACTCAAGTTTCCCCAGTATGTTATGACCTTCCTTCTGTGTTTTGTAAGTGTATCTCATGTTTACCTCCTTAGGAAGTTTTGTCTGTGCTCCCCATTTTGGAACACTTTCTAGGACTGGGCACTTAGTTTGCCAACACTGCTGGGAGGCTGTGAGTTTCTCCAAGGCAGGGTCAATGACTTGTTTCAAGACCACCAGCCCCTAGGACCCTGGCCAGGCAGAGAGGCACTGGCCTAAGACTTACCAAAGGAGCTGGGGAATTGCACATTTCAGCAATCCTTCAGCATTTGTCATCTCTGTGCTTACCCCAGTCTTCTGAACACCAGTTATATTTTCAACCTGCTCTCATAAAATTCCTTACATGTGTGAAGGTTTTATAGCTTACACCTTCCCTGAGAGTCATGACACCTGAGGAGTGTGGCAGGCAAATGGTCTTCATTTTATATAGGAAAACTAGCTTACAGAACTTGAATGGCTTCCCCAGTGGCACTGGCTGTGACATATCTGTGAAATACCAGAACAAGAACAGGAACTCAAGATCTCCTGCTCCAGAGCCCCTGACATCGAAAATGTCCCAGACTCTCCCCCTCTCTGGTCATTGTCCCTTGGGTAAGCCAACTCCTTTCCAGTAGCACCTGGCCCCAGGAACTGTGGCAGTGACTGATGAGGTGGGTGAGAGAGAAGCAAGGTCAGGTTCCCTTAGCCCTTCTGCTTTTGCGCTTCCCTCGGCCCCAGGATCCATCCCTGTGCTGGTGCTGTGCCCGGCATGCAGACTGGGAGAGCAGAGAGGAGCTGGGGGATGGATAAGCATGTGCTGGCGAAGCCTGGCCTCCCTGTCAGAGCTGCTTGGTTTCCATGACAACCTGCCCACCCGGTCCCTGCAGCTGTAAGGCCCTCTCAGAACCCTGTGGTGGGGGCTGTGGGTACCCTGAGCTAGTCCTGTGTCCACATCCGCCCCCACTGGCTTCTGGGCCACAGCAGGTGGGAGAGAGTTCAAGCCCAAGGCAGGCTGCTCTCTCGGAGTTGGAACTCTGCCTGCCACGGTTCCCATGGGGACGGCTGTGGGCACGTGCTGCCTGTGGCCATAAACCTGATTCAGAACTGCCCTGCAGTTCAGGCAGCTCCTGTCAGGCTCTGAGCCTTTGGAAGAAGGACTGAGCTTGTGTTGCCCCAAACCCCTCTACCTCCTTGCCCCACCAAACGTGGCTTTAAGAACGGTAAGGTTTGGACAATGTGAAATAGGAAGAAAGGGGCTAAAGGTGTAGGGAAAGTGGGAAGGGTAGGGGAAAGCTCATAAGGGAAAAGAAAAAACTATGAGAAAATGAAGAAATGGAAATGAAGTGTTTGTAAAGGGGGAGGGAAGAGGGGTGAAGGGAGGGCAGGGGCAAGGGGAAAAATGAGAATCAAGACCTGTCATGTAGAGGTACAAGACCCCAATGATGAATGTAACTGTACTGTGTACCTAAAATGTACCAATAAACTCAATGAGAAAAAAAAAAACTGTAAGGCTTTCTGCTTTATGTGTAGGGCATCCTCTGTGCCAGGGCCTAGTGACACCAAAATGACTTACACACAGTCACCACCCTTCACAAGAAGCGAGGTGGACAGGCCATCGAAAGGATAATTGTAATGCAGAAAGGCCTGGCTGCAGCGGGGCTCAGAGTGAGAAGCAGGTGGGAAGTCTCAGGGGTTGTGGGAAGGCGCTCCACGCAGTAAAAACATTAAGGTGGAAATACATACTCTGTGAAATCCAGCGTGTAGAGGGGCAGAAAGAAAGGAAGGAGAGGAATGCAGGACCCCCAAACTGAGCTGCCTTCTGTGAATACTACAGAGCTAGGACTGTAGCCTTGGGATAAAGAGAGAGGTCATTCTGTGTGGGCAGGAAGCAGTGGGGCCAGATCGTTACTTGGGGGTCACCATGGGTCCTGTGCGAGCACCCACGCAAACAGACATAGAGCAGTGAGGTGGCTGCAGAGACCCTGGCAAGGACGCCGGAGTCAGGGGCCTCCGTCCCTGTGGGGTGTGGCCAAGGACACTGATTCTGTGCTGGCAGGAGATGAGGCTGTCAGCTGACAGAGGACTCACATGGCTACTGTGGGAGCTGAGGAGAGCCCTCCAGCTTGCTGTGGGAAGCAGTGGTGGCAGGGCTCTGAGGGGCAAGCCTCATCAGCCCACAGGCGGCTCTGGAGCCGAGGTGCCTCAGGACTGTCCTGTGCTGGGCGAAATGGCTGCTGGTCCCTGGAAGGCTGACGGCTGGCCTCTGCCTCCGGGACTCTGCAGCTGGCCAGAAGCTTGCATTGAAGAGGAGCTGCTCACAGTTCGTGCCACAATCGCTACATCTGCCAACTGTGCCCAGTTTTCTGTGAGACATGGCAGCTCTCACAGCTGGGTAACGGGCCGTTTGAAAGTCTTCCCATGCTTGGCACCTTGCTGGCCAGATCCTGGCAGGAACAATAGCAAATTATGATGGACGGAGTGCCCACAGCAACCACACTGCTCTAGCCCTTTGCCCTTACCTGCATTCTCTCATTTCACCTCAAGAGATAGGCACATGTAAGAGCTCATCTTGTATACATGAGGGCAGCAGGGTCAGAGACTGGAGTACCCCGCTTGGGTCCATGGAGTGGAGTGGGAGAGGTAGGGTCTGGCATCCGAGTCTGACCCTCTCTCTTCATGCCTCCCACCGCCATGGCCCCAGGTTGGCAGAAACACTTGGGTGGTGAACACGTGACCTGTCCTGTAAGCATGGGTCGATCAAAGGGCCTGCTAGGAGCCCTGAGCCCTAAGGATGACTCATGGACTCTCCGACCCACCATTGGTCATGCAAAGGTCTATGACTAGTGTCCTAACAGTACCAAAGGCCTCAGAGTTGGTGCATAAAACAGAAGACACCCTCAGTCTTACCTGTGCATCTGTCTGGTTTCAAAGCAGAAATCTATGCAGTGAGTGCGATGGGATGGACAACTGAGTCTGGGAGCCGGAAGTGTGTTTTGCTTGAGCTGATGCCCTATGGGGTCTGTGCCCCACTTCCCTGTAAATGCCATCTGTGATGTGAACTCTGTCTCTCCCTCCTTGCTTCCTGATGGCCGGTTCTCTGGCAAAGTAATCACCTGCCATGCCACACCAGGCACCGCAGGACCTTGTTTCTCTGCACAGTGGCCCAGGGAGGCAGGCTCTGCCATCCCCATTTTCCAGAAGAGGATGAGTTCTAGGTGCATCAAGTGATTTGTTTGAATCACACAATTGTTGTGAGGCAGGACTGAATCTGTACAACCCAGGCAGGAGGGGCCAGGGTTATAGAAGCACAGAAGGACACAGTCTCATTGGTTGCACCAGAAGGAGTGGAAAGAGCCAGAGAGGTCTGGGGCTGGTTGTTCCAAACAACATGGCAAAAGAACCTCCGGAGCCAGACTCTCAAGAGGAGGATTTACAGTTGAAAAGAGTCCATTTTAGGTGAGCTGGCTTGGTGAATACCACAGGGAGTCTTGGCATTGTTTTGAAAGGCCGGAATGACATTGAGCTAAGGACTCAGGAGACCTGCTCTCTCCAGTCTGGGTTTCCAGGTTCCTTGGTGAGCGATGGAGGAGTGGTGGCATGATCACGGATCCAAGCATCAACATTCAGTAGTCATGCGGGGAGTCTGTCAAGCAGATTCCTGGGCACCAGCCCAGGGCTCCTGACACAGGAGGTCTAGGGTGGGGTGGGCTCTTTCTAAGACCTCCCGCGATACTGCAGGCTCTGCTGAATGCACTATTAGGAGCACTTGTGCGATGCTCCCTCCTACCCTGGCCTCCCCGCTTTCTGAGGCTCTACAGCCAGCTTCCCAAGCAGGAATGCTCTCCCTGAAAACAGCCCCTGCTCACTCTGTGACAGAGAAGGGCTCCTTTGTGCTCCAGAAGCCATACCACTGAGTATGTGTGTGAAAATTAAAAGATGACAAGCCTAGATACCCCAATTTAAAAGCTAATAAGTGCTACTGCCGGGATTGGATCTTAAAATCTGGCCAAGACTCAAAAGGATGAAACCCCATTGCAATGGGGTGGCTCTGAATGGCTGTAGTTCTCCAGAGAGGTACAATAAGGTATTTGTTTGGCAGACCTTGACCCACATCTAACCCCAAACTCCTGGGACAGGAAAATTGCTGGGATGAAAGAGAGATGCTCTGCCTGGGGTCATCTGGGATGCAATGGATCGATTATCCTCCCAGGGCTCCAAATTACCAAGATGTGGATGGACCAAGTTCAGTGAACCATCTGGAGTCTTAAACTTCTCAGGATCAGTGGCACTCAGAAGCAAGAACTCTTCAAAAGAACAGAATAGAGCTTGGGGTGATGCTGATTTGAATACCAAAAGAGCTGTGTTTTGTTTTGTATCCCAAGCTCCTCCTTAGAATAGGATGGGATGGGGGTGAGTCTGGTGAGATGCGCTGCTGCTTGTATTATTTCTGAAATAGATTCATATTCGTTGAAATGACAATTGTTTTATAGTCATAATTGATTCCTGTTTTCATAATTTCAAAGTAAGAGAAAAATAGGTAGAAGAAAAGAGCCAAACTCAGCAGCGGCAATGACTCTGAAAGCACCGCAGACAGACAATAGCATTTCTATTGCACTGGGGGGGTGTTCAAAGGAGAGTGCCTTGCCTGGTGCAGATTCAGGGCAAGGGATGGAGACATTTTCACAAGAAAAAAAAGCATTTGGGATCTTGACCCCATCAGCCCTGGGTAGGAGGAAAACTCAGAGGAGGGCTAAAGGAGGAGGGGTGTGCTCTAAGAGCTGCACCATGCCCAAGAGAGTTGGGAGTCGGAACACAGCTTCATCTAAATGGACGAAGGAAATACAGAGTGGATGTTAATGGAGATTTCAATCTAAGATGAAATACAAGTGCAAGGAGCATTTCAATATAATATATATTTAATTGAAATGAACTATATATCTTAAATCAAAGATGATGTTCGCAAGTCCACGCAGAGTGAGAAGTGTTCTCTGACCTTTATTTTCTCCCTCTTTAAAGCTTATCTGGGGGACGAACTGTTAGCTCAAATATTTGCTGAATGAATGAATGAACGGGATTGAAGTTGGCAGAGAAGAGTTTCAAAATGTGCTTTTGATATTGCAATTAATTTCCTATGCCTTCTAGGTTTTCTACAGTGAAAAGATATTACTTTGATCTTTGGAATGGGATTGGAGACTGGCTAAGGGAGCTGGCGAGGCGCCTCCTTGGGATACAGCTTCCTGAGGAGCGGTGAGGTCCTGGACATGGTTCCCTTCTGACCCGCACGGACTCGAGGCTGGGCTCTGTGTCAGAGGCTGTGGTGCGCCTGCCACTCCAGGGGAGAGCTTAGGGTGCCTCTCTTCCGAGCTCACAGCCAGACTCTGAGGACCCCCCCAGCACCCGTACCTCCGGAACAAGCGGGGGCAGGGTGGGGGAGTGCTGAAGCAGCTGGCATGGCCGCGTTGGGGGCTGGCGTGCGGAGGAAAAGCACAAACCTGACCACCCCACCCCGCCCTCTCACCAGCCTCCCTAACTGTGCTGCCTGATCAGAGAGGAAAAATCACCCAAGGATTTCAATCGGTGAGGTGGAGTCTGGGTGGACGGGAACTTCCCCGGAGGCTCACTGCGCTGGGGAATGTGAAGAGGTGGGACGGAGGGACCCCGCAATGGGTCTGGCACAGGGACGACCAAGTATCAGGTCCTGGCCAGCTGTGCCTTTCAAGTTCAGGAATTGCCTGGGGCAGACCTGCGAGGGATATTCCAGAGTCTGTTCCTAGAGACCCCTTCCCATCCCTTCTCTTCCTTCTCCTTCCTTCCTTCTTATTCCCTCCTTCCCTTGCTCCTCCCTCCCTCCCCATCTCTCCCTCCTTCCTTTCTTTCTGTCTTTTTGGGGAGATTTGGAGTTGGCTCTAAGAATCTACATTTTTCACAAGTGTTCTTTTTGATTCTAATGCACAGGGTCAAGGAATGCAGTTTGGGTCCTGTATGAACCAGCCTGGGCCAAATACCACAGGCTGAGTGGAGAAGCTATCTCTCTAGTCCTCTTTTTAGAAGGCCACCCGTCCCATTAGGGCCCACTCTCCTCCGCTCATTTAACCCTATCTTGTGAGAGTCCTGTATCCAAATGCAGTTGCACTGGGAGTTAGGATCTCGACCTGTGGACCCAGGGAGACACAATTTAGTTGGTGGCCTGTAGCACTGTGGGACAGACAGTGGGGCTTGCACACCTGGCTGGGGGAGCAGAGACATTCAGAGAGGGGCCGAGACCCTGGTGAAGGCTCTTGTGCAAGGAGATGACTAGATGTCAGTGCCGCCTCTCTTTTTAGATCATCTGAAAACCTGTGTGTAGCAAGAAGGGACTTGTTTATGCTACAGTGCTCTGGTGCAAGTAATACCACTTTCGTTTTCTAGACCTAAACCGAGCATCTTTCGGAGCTCCATCACTCCAGGAAGGAGAACTCATCTGAGTCAAATCTGCGGTCCTCCTCTCCTGACTCCTCTGTGACAAGTGACCTGTCCAGGTTGGGTGGCTTGGCACCCACAGCGGTCCTGTGGGCCTTGTCATCGTCTCAGCCTGCATGGCCTCTGGAGGGTGAGGCTCCTGCTTGGTAATATGACTAGGGAGACATCTTTCTCCAGGGCCCCCCTTTATATCCTGAGGCTACTGTGCTCTAATTCTGCCGTCTCCCCTGAAAACTCCCTACTACTTCAAGCCCAAAATTTCTCCCCAGCCAAACTTCATAGAGCACATTGTTATGGTTTAGGTCTAAAAATGTCCCTTCAGGGAGGGTGGGGGTATGGGGGAAGAACTAAGAACCAAGACATATCATGTGAAGGTACAAGATCCCAGTGATAAATGTAACTGTATGCTTTGTTTTAAAATGTACCAATAAACTTAGTGGGGAAAAAATAAATAAAATGTCCCTTCGAAGTCACAGGTGTGTGGCAGGTGATTGATCCATTCTTTGATAAGTTCAGGAGCTAAATGTGCTCTTAGGAGGCGGCACCTGGTGAAGTCCAGGTGTGACCTGGGAGGTATATTCTTGCCCCCACCTCCTCTCTTCTTTTTCTGCTTCCTGCTTGTCACACGTAAGCAGCTGTCCTCCACCAGGCCCTTCCACCGTGCTGTTTCTGTCTTTTCCACCCTGGAAAATCACCCAAATAAACCTCTTCTTCAAGGCTTAGGCGTTGAGTACTTTGCCCCCTATGCACTTTGTCGTTTGTAGTCCCAGGGAAGCCACCATACTATGTGGGGCCTGCACCACTCTGGCTGTCCTGCTCTGGAAGGGCCGCACAGTCTGTGCCCAGCTGCAGAAGCCCATGATGCTGTCCCACCTTAGGGCCTGGCAAGGAAGAGGTGGGAGGCGGGCGACACTGAGGAGTGAGGTCCACTGCCCTCAGAGGCTGGCTCCTACCTCCACCAGACGGTGCACGGTGCTCAGGGCCCCAGCGCTCAGAGTGCAGCACCTGGCACTGCTCAGCTAGGGAGTTGGGAAGGCCAGCAGGCGCGTTCTTCACTGTCTGGAAAGTAACAAGGCCCAGAGGGACCCCGAGTGTCTCCCCAAGAGTGGGGCGATCACAGAACATCACTGCTAGGGGAGGACGTAGAGCTCCTCTCATTGTCCTCGTCTCACAGGTGAGGAAGCAGAGGCTCAGAGATGGGGAGGGACTTGCCAAGGTCACACAGCAAGTCAGTGCTGAACTAAAGATTGCTCCTGGTCTGTTCCTGTTCCTCTCTTTCTGTCAAGTGTGGGCCAGCTTCCCCGCTCTGACTGTTTGGGTCATTTATGAGGTTTTGCTAACCAAGTTTAATTTCATTTCATTTCAATCACAGAAAAACTTGCATTACGTCTAAAAGCCCTAGGGTGGCGCACACACCCCTCCCCACCGTGTCAGCCCCTGGGCCCTTCCAGGGCAGGGGGAAAAACAGTGAGCTCAGCACCCTAGCACTCAGCTGGGGAAGCAGCGTCGCAGTAGTTGGAGCATCACTTCTCCTCAAAGGGCGTGCACCACTGTGTTGGGCCCTCACCGCCAACTGGGAACAGGGTGTGTGCCCACAGTGGCGATACTGCCACAGCAGGGGCTGGGAGGAGGGCCAGGTGTCGATTCTGCAGCGTTGTACCATGCTCTAGCGAGGGGCCGCGGCCAGCAGGAAAGAGGGAGGTGCACCATGCAATTTCCTATGTTGCAGTCACACACCCAGACTCTACCACGCTGAGGCCCAGGTAGAGGGGACCCAGCTTCCTTAGAGCATGGTGACCTGCAGACAGCTGTCCTGGCCCATGGAGTAAGGGTGGGGCCCCAAGGGAGGAAGATCAAGGGAGAGGAGCACGAATGCTACCAGAGGTGCAGACATACATTGGCTGGTGTTAATTATGTGCAAAGAGCCCAGTACAGACGATCATTCCTGAGCCAAGTGTGGTGGGTGGCGGGGCCGGAAATCAGAAGGGGCTCCAGTGTGACACGTGGGACCTGTGACAACAGGGTACGCTCTTGGACCCATGTGGAGCACAGAAGAGGGAGTAGCAGGGTGGATCTCTGTGCTTCTGAGATAGGGTCCGAAGGGTGCCCTGTGCCTGCCGGAACCCACCCATCAGCTACTCTGGTTAGCTGGAGCCACGCTGGAGGGTGAGAGCCATGTGTCTGTGTCCTGTTAGCATAGCCCTGAAGTGAGGGTCAAAGGAAGCAGAGCGAAGGATGCTGTCAATGCAGCCCTCTCCCCACATTCCTGGATGGGCTGGGGGCAGGAAAGGCAGCCTCCAGGGGCAGAAGTTGGCTCTCAGAAAAGAGCTGGGAAGATGGTGCTGTCCGGCAGGTCAGTCTTGGGCTGAGCCCAGATAGGCCACAGACAGACAGACTGGGGCAGGCAGGCAGCTGAGCCCTCCCTGCCTGGCAGAGCCCTGACTTATTTTTTTGGATAAGTGGTTGTTTATCATAACTATTCCTGGGGCTCCTCCTCCTCCCACAACTGCAGGTTCAGCCCCAGGAGGGATAACCTGCTCTTTTTGAGCGGAGGTGGGTAGACAGTTACAGAAGAGACCTGAGACAGGAGGCAGGTGTACTCCCCAAGAGAGGGTGGCAAGGACTGGGGCCCCAGTGACAGGCGCACACCCTGGCCTCCACCTGCCAGCCCTCCTTGAGCTCCTGCAGCAGCCCAGGAGACAGTGGCTTTAGCGTTCCTGTCTTGGTGCTGAGGATACCTGCAAGTTGCAGACTTTCCCAGAGAAAGGCCAGAGGGGATGCTGAGGCAGCTTGTTCCCCAAAGATGCCTGTGCCATTGAGCGCTCAGGTAACCCATTTAGATCTCACCCTGGCCCCGAGGGGACCCTAGGGACCCTGCTAGGATGTCACCCAGAGGCTTGCACGGCTGGGTCCCAGGTCACAGTCTCACCTGCTGGCTGCATCTGAATGACTTCCTGTCAGTTCTACCAGGAACCAGAGCAGTGCTCCTTGGAGGAACAGATTGCTCTTTTGACACCTTTGTGCCCCCATCCACACCCTTCAAAATTTAACAGAAATACATACAGTACAATAAACATTTCAGGAATGCTGAAAAGATCCTGGGTCATTCACGCCCACATCAGAGCCCTAGAAGCTCCTCCCGAAGGGTGGTGCCTGGACCTCAGAGGCCAGGGGACAGGAGGTGGGTGAGTACACTAGAGCCTACTGCAGCCTGGTGGGCATCCGGCAAGCTCTTTCCACTCAGCCTCCCACTGTCCTGTGAGCCTCGCTCTGCATAGTGCACTCTCCAGTGTCAGCAACTCCTCAGAGTCTCAGCCGTCAAGCCCCACCCTGGAGTTGGCGTTTTGTAGGCTCACTGGTGAAGCACCTGAGGTTTGGAAACCCTGCACTCCTCTCTTTCCTCCAAAGTGAGAGAAATAGAAGCAACTCAGGTAATTGGCCCCAGGCTCTCAGCCCGCAACATGGGTGATGGAGGAGACAGGTCCAGTGGAGAAGATGAGCTCCCTTTGAAAGCTCAGCAACTGGCAAAGAGCAGGGTCAGGAGCAGAGTGTGTGCTGAGACTCACGGGACCTGGGTCCAGCACTTCTGTGCTGCTGGGTGGCACTGGGGACAGAAGCAGGAGCTACAGGCAGGACTCAGGATGGCCCTGGCCACGCCACTGAGACAAGGCCACCTGCTTCTTAGCAGCAGAAGGAAGTGGAGGCCACCTCGCAAATTCCTTGCCGTGGAGCACTTGGTTGTTAAAAAGAACCCTTTAAAACGGCTTGATATTTTGGACTAAATACAGCTACACTCCCACTCCAACTGGGTTTATAATGGAATCTAATTTTATAAAGAAGCCAATTAATGGCTTTGTAAATATAAAAGAAAGGATCCCCGGTTTTACTTGACCAAAAGGCCCCATATGTTAGTCTTGCAAAAATGTCAAATTTTGCTCTAAAGAATGGCAGGACTTCTTGGAGGAGAATAACAGGAAGTGACTCACAGAGGGTGCCCTGAGGCTGCTGGCCTCACAAAGGCGTCCCCCCTCACCCCACCATGTGGTAATGCCTGGCTGCAGCCAGCCAACTGCAGAGAGGAGGGAGCCTGTGAGCCGGGAGGAGAGCCTCCCCCAGGCAAGGTCCGCTCTGTGGGGCCTGGGCACTGCTGGCACACCGCTTCTCAGTCAGAATTGCCCCAGGAGGCTGGGAGCTGGGATGTGGTGTCTCAGGGTAAACCCATCTGAATATAATGTCAAAATGACCACAAAGAACTGCCCATCCAGCGATTCTGACCTGTACCGCTTCTCTCTGGCAGTCGCCTTGATTCCATTTGACGAGTTCGGTGGAGTTCACTGCAGAGGGAGTGGAATCCTGTCAGATATCTCTCCTGATTTAGTGGGGTCTAACTCAGGCCTGAAAAGTGTATTTCTCCATCTAACTACCCTGCCTGCCTCTGCTGCACTTCTCCTCTCCCACTTTATCTTCTCCACCCTCCTGTCCCATTCCCTTCTCAATCCCTGGGCTCTGTCCTCTCCAGATTCCTTGACCTCCCTGTGATGGGTCAGGGATGAACACGCCAGCAGAGCTGCAGCACTGCTGGACAGCAAACTTCCTCCATTCCAGGCCAATACCTGGCCTCTGTAGTCATTGGCCAAAAAGAAGGATCCACTTCTGATGGTTCAGGAAACTGAAGGGACTGTTTACACAGGTATAGATGGAAATGTATACATTAGCTACTGCTGTGTAACAAAAGTCACCTCAATACTTTCTGATCCAAACAACTCACTCTTTTTCCCATTTCTGAGGGTGAGAATCTGGGAGTGGCTTGTCATTCTGGCTCAGAGTCTCTCTTGAGGCTATGGTCAAGGTGACAGTCATCCAGGTCATCTGAGACTTGCCTGCAGCTGCAGGTTGTGTTTTCAAGCTCGGACAGGGCATTGTTGACAAGCTGCCCTTCCTTATTGCCTGTTAGCTGAGATTTCCGTGTTCTGCCATTTGAGCATTTGAGGCTCTCTATAGAATGACTTATAGTCTGGGCCTTCTTCCCTCAGAATGGGGGACCCAAGAGAAAACAAGCCAGAAGGAAGAATCCAAACAATCCAAGACAGAAGTCTCAGCCTTTTGTAACGTAATCTGCACATCATACACAACAAGTTAAGTACAATATGGAGGGACCAACCACTCACAGGCATGAATACCAGTGGGGCCATGGTGGAGGCTACCAGCCCAGAAATGAAGGATGTTGAAGTGTCATCCCCAACCTTGGATGGAAGAGGCAAAGGAGAGAGGGTGCTCCCGGAGCCTAGACAGGGCTGCCGCAGCAGAAAATAAAAGACATTGCTGGAGCTGTAGCATTAGAGGGAGGCAGCCACTGCTAGAAAGGTAGCCCGAAGTGGGGAGGAAGCAAAAATAAATACCCTTCTTGACCCTTCCCCTTGACTGACCCCAGCAAGAAGGGAAGGCCTTTCAGGTGTAGGGAGACTGCTGGACTCAGCCTGTGAAGAATCTGTCGCCCTGGACCCAGATCAAAGAAAAGGATGGCAGAGAGTGAGATGCGCACATGGGTTAACAGATTCTAACCAGCACCCCTGAATGTTATCTGGCCACCCAAGCTGCCTAGCTCCTCTCCTGATACCTACACTTCAACATGTCCTGGGATCCAACAGCTAGAATGAACTAATCCACTTCCTCACCGCCTGCTTTTCGACCACTCAAGGACTGTGTCCAGCACTCAGTGGCATCCGTTCTGTTTGACCAGTTCTCAAGCCTTACCAGAGGTTAATATTTTAAATATCAACTCTGGCCAAAACAGACAGAAAAAAAAAAATTCTGAGCCAAGACAGAGAGTGACGGCCAAAGAGAGATGGATGGGCAAGTTCAGTCTAGACAAGAGAGAACCTATGATTTGCACACTGTTCCACATTACTGAATCAGGCTCAACCTGGGGCAGAAATGGGCTCTTGTGTCCCATGAGGAGGGACTCCCGGGCCCAGAAGAGCTGCCCTTGGGACTTGGGATGAATCTTTCAGGATCACTAGCATTCTATCTGCTATTTGGTGCTCTTTGTGTGGTCCTGGGGGTATGATACAGAAAGACCATGTTCTGGAACAGAACTTGTATCTAAGATGTTCTCTGCCTGCTGCTAGGCTAGGCCAAGTTTAAGAGATGGTTGGTGCCTTATCAGTCCACTTGGAATGATGCTAGGCAGAGAAGCTTCCCAAGACTAAGTCTAGAGCTGCTTGGGAATAGAACAAGAAAGGGAGGGTACTTCCGAGGAAGGAGTTGGTGTGAGGAGGACGCAGGGACAGAAAACCCTAGGATTATGCAGAGCACAGCCCAGGGCTTGGCAGGGCCCGAATGGGAAGTAATGAGTGGGTGCTTGCGAGGTAAAACGTCCACTGAATAAGGCACCCAGGTGCCCTCATTCTCTTATTTCCAGGGCTCTGCCTGAGCCATTTAGCCTATGCCCGAGGACAGCTGTAGCACATCTGGGTGGTCTGATAAAAGATTTGTGATGGCAGGTGGAGTCAAATGCCACACAGGAAAGGTAGCCAGGTCACTACAACCTGGACTATACTTTGGTATAATTCTTTGTGTGTGGATTCTAATGTGTTTACTCTCTAAATGAACAGAAAGCTATCCAGAATATCTCCCCCTTTTCCAGCACTGCTGGTTGTTGGAATTTTTGATCATCAGCATCCTTTACATTCTTTTGGCATGGTGTGCACGTCCCTGCTCCCTAGCTGCTCCCCGGAGACAAGGGCTCAGGGGATGAGCAGCTGAGCAGGCACCTCCAAGAGTAACACGGCCAGCCCTTCTGTGTGATTCATCCCAAAATTAGGCCCCGAGAAGTGATGGCTGTGTAAAGTATGTGCAGCAAATTGACGGGAAAGTGGAGATGAGCCCCCACCCACTCCATTGTAAGGAAGGACAGGGAGATTCCCTCAGTACAGTGACTGGGGCGAGAGTCACTGCAAGCCCCAGTGACTCCACGCAAAAGCCACTGTTGGACTCATCAGAGCATTCTCAAATGTAATTGACTTCTAGGCATTAAACTTTTACCAGAATGAGCTCACACAGTCCACAGGGAGAGACAAAGAGCCTAGCTTTTCCTGCCTCCTGGGGCAGCGTCTGGGGTGCAGAAAGCTCATCCTCTAACTCCAGGATGGAGCCTTCTCCTGGGAGGGAGAAGGGGGTGAGGTCCCAGGAGAGGGCGCAGGGCAAGAGGCAGAATCACTGTGGCCAAGTGTTCCTCACCAGCTCTTGGTGGTAGAGAAGGGGCTGAGACCACCACCCATTTTTTTTTTATACCGGAGATCGAACTCAAAACCTTGTGCTTGCAAGGCAGGCTCGGTGCCACTGAGCTAAATGCCTGGGCCCACCACCTGTTTATAAGCAGCCAGTTCTGCAATGAGCCATCATTGCAGGGTAAGGGGCAGTGACAGCTCAGTCTCTCTCTACACGCTCCTCCCCCGACCATCCTCACTCTGCAGCAATGAGCAGCTTGTCTATCACACTACCCACCAATCCTGGGCACCAGTGTTTTGTCTGTGTGATGAGGAGTTGGAGCGGAGGATGCCAAGTCCTCTGAGCTGTGTCAGTCCCTTGGAGGGAGTTACCATAATTCTCATAGCAAGGCTTCTTTCCCAGTACTGGGGCAGCCACTCTCACCCTCACCTTTTTTTTCCCTCCTGCTGCATCTCACAGATGGGGGAGGCTCAGCAATCATCCCTGGAGCAGCCACAGCTCTCCCTTCAGACTTCTGTGCTCCGCTGAGGGATCCACGGGCTCAGAGAGGCTCTCAGGCAGACCCCAAAACCTTGAAGGCTGGACTTTCCTCATGGACTTGTTGAAGCTGAAACGCCTGAGACCTGCACACCTCACACATTCTAATATATATTATTCATTTGTAAAACCATTGTCACAATTAAAATCGTGAGCATATTCATTGTTCCCGAAAGTCTTCTTAAAGAGACATTTTCTTTCTCTCCAGCCCAGCCCCATCCCCAGGTTACCACCAGTTTACTTTTGTCATTCTCATTTACATGTCCTAGAATTACATATCAATGGGATCATCCCTTGGACTCTTGTTTTTCTTCCCTTTGCTCTCACTGAACACAATTCTTTTGAGGCTCATTCTCAGCATTTTCTGTGTCCGTGGTTCATTCCTCTGTGTGTGCTGGGTGGATAGCGTCGAATGACTGTACACAACTTTAGGATCCATTCACCTGTGGATGAATGATTGTTTTGAGTTATTTTCAGGTTTGGGATATTAAAAATAAAGCTTTTTTTTTTTTTTGGTCCAAGATCGCACTC
>NW_022900936.1:69528365-69539300 GCF_012274545.1 Fukomys damarensis | reverse complement strand
AAAGCTTTTTTTTTTTTTTTTGGTACCAGGGATCGAACTCAGGACCTTGTACTTGCAAGGCAAGTGGTGGAACCACTGAGCCGAATCCCCAGCCCTAATAAAGCTCCTATTAACAGTCACCAGCTCTTGGGTAGGGGTGGCAGAGAAGGGGACCACAACCTATTTTTAAGGAGCTAGTTCTGTTAGGGGCAAGTGACAGCTTGCACATGTGTGGGCACGCATTTTCCCTTCTATTGGGGGATTGGCTGTAGTGTGCAGGTAGCAGGTATACATTTAACTTTATGAGAAATAAGGAAACTTTTCCAAAGTAGTCACATCTTTTTACCCTCGCACCAGTGTAACTGCATGGCAGTTATTTGTTCAACATCCTCATCAAAACTTGGTGCGCTGTCAATTTTCTTTCTTTTTCTTTTGTTATTTGGAGGAAATACAATATATTGATTTTTTTCCTTTCAAACATTAATGTCTTACATGTTGCATTTAAGAAATATGTGCTAGTTCAAGGTAACTAAAATTTTCTCCTATATTTTCTTACAGAAATTTTATAGTTTAGCTCAGATTTAGGCCTATGACCCATTTTGAATTAATTTTTGTGCATATATATATGGCATACGGGTAGCCAATTATTCCAGAATTCTTGAAATCAGGCAGTGTTAACCTTTCCAATAAGGAAAAAGTTCCAATGACTTTTTCAAAGTTATTATTGCTATTCTTGGTCTTTTGTCCATTCATATAAATTTTAGAATCACTTTATTAATTTCTACAAAAAAACCCACTGGAACTTTGATTGGGATTGCTTTTGGGGGACAATGCTGAATCTTCTGGTTTGTGACCATGGGCACTGTCTTGTTTGAATGTGTTTAGGTTTCCCTCAGAAGTATTTTGTACTTTTCAGGACACAGGTCTTGGGCTTGTATTGTCTAATTTATCTCTTTTTCATATGATTATAAATAGTATTTTTAAATTTTAATTTGATTAGTATAATTTAGATATATATAATGATCACACACATCATATGGCATTTGTACCTGTACATGATGTATCTTGATTCTTTTTTTCCCATTCCCCTCCCTCCCTTCAACCACTCTTTCTCTATTTACAAAAGCCTGATTTCCATTATTTCCTTCTTTTTCTCATTTTTTTTCCTTCTTCCCTCCAACCTTCTTTAGCTCCCTCTTCCTTTTGTACAATTTTTTCCCTATTTCATATTATCTATTATACATTCATGTCCCTTTTTATACTTTGTTTCTCACTCCAGACACAATGGGTTGTTTACACAAGTGTGTCTAATTATTTCACTTAAGGGTATGTAAATAGTATTTTAAATTTAACTTACAGTTGTTATTTGCTACTGTATGGAAATACAATTGTATTCCACTGCCTGGCTAACTTCACTTTTCTTTTTGTAGAAGCCATAGGATTTTCTAGATACTCAAGCACAGCATTTGCAAACAAAGACAGTGTGACTTCTCTTCAAATCTGTGTGCTTTTTCCTTTTTCTTGCTTTACTGCTTTGGCTAGAATTCCCTGCACAATGTTGAGTATGATGGTATGAGCAGACTTCCTTGCCTGGTACCTGAATTTAAGGGAAAAGTATCTCATCTAGTTAGTTCTCACTGATTCCAGGGCTTTTATAGAGTTGAATAGGTTTCCTTATGCTGACGTTACCAACAGTTTAGAGCTTTGTAAAACAAAAATCAGAAGTGCATGCTAGATTTTAACAAATGGCTTTTTTGATCATATGGTTTTTCTGTTTTAGAGCATTCCTATGATAAAGAACACTGGATGATTTTCAACATTAGACCAACTATGATTTTCTGTGATAAATATCAATTAGTTGTGATGTATTTAAAAATACATTTTGGATATGATTTGCTAAATTTTGTAAAAATGTTTTGAATCTATATTCATGAAGAATATTGGTGTATAGTTTTCTTTCATTGAAATGTCTTTGTCTGGTTCTCATATCAGGGTAATGTTGGCCTTATAGAAAGAACTGAAAATATTTCTACCTCTTTAATTTTCTGGAAGTTTTTGTAGAGCTGGAATTCTTTTTCCCTCTCAGTGTCTGTTATAATTAGTCATCAGAAGCCATTTGGACCTGAAGTTTTCTTTGTGGTAAGGGCTTTGACTATACACTCAATTTTTAACAGATACAGCACTATTCAAATAATCATTTCTTCTCCAATGCAGTAAGTTTGTGTCTTTTAAGGAATTTGTCTACTTAATCTATGCTGTTGAGTTTTTAGCTCAAGGGGCACTGCACCTGCCTCACAAGTGCAAGGTCCTGAGTTTGATCCCTGGTATGAAAAAGGATAAAATTGTTTCATTATCCTACTATCGGTAGAATATGTGGTGATATCACTGCTCTTATTTTTTATATTGATCATTTATCTCTTTTTTTTCCTAGTCTAAAGGTTTATCTATTTTATTGATCTTCCCAAAGAGTCAGTATTTGGTTTCCTCTACTATCTTCCTGCTTTGTATTGTATTACTTTATCTTTATTATTAAATTTTTTTCTGCTTACTTCAGGTTTTACTCTATTTTTTCCAGTTTCTGATGGAAGCTGATGAAGTTATTGATTTGGGAACTTTTTAAAAACATTTTTATGCTATACATTTAACTCTAGCCACTGATTTAGCTGTATCCTACACATTTTCTTATGCTGTGCTCTTATTTAGTTCAGAGTACTTTTTTATTTCTTCTTTAACTTACTGTTACAGGAAAATAATATCGGAGATGAAATACGAAATATTCTATCTCCTGATCTGTTAGCTGTATGATACGCCAAGTTCTTGTTCTCTAAAAATCAAACAATGGATTCTAGGAACAAAGGAGGGTTAGAGTAGGAAGATATTTATTGATAGGAAAGCTCCTGAGGTGCAGGAGTGGTCTGGAGTGGGTAGCCAGGGACCCCACTTTCCAGAGGAGTTTTATAGGATAAAACCACAGAGGTACATGGACCACAGCCATGACCAGTAAGGTTACAAGTAGAGTCTCTTGGTAATGGTGGTTCAGGTGGGAAACAAATCACATGACAAGCATGGATGGAATAAACAAAGATTCTCCTAGGAAGTGGCAGGTCCAGAGGTCCTGGTCATCCACCAGGATGGATGATGTCTTGGTAGACTTCGTTAGGCCTTCGTTTGTTTTTAAGGAAGTATGAAGGTCTGGTCATCTTGTCTTTATCCTGAGGCCTGGTTTTCAGTTGATATGCATACATCTGCCACTGTGGTGTGTTTCACCTTTGTCCTGACCCTCTCAAGGGCCTGACTGCCTATAGTATTTCTACCTAACTCAGCCATCAATAGTGTTATGAGCTGCTTAGGAGTTGTTGCTTTTCATTTTCACATTTTTAGTGATTTTTTTTCCCCAAATGTCTTTCTGTTGTTGATTTCTAATTCAATTCCATTCTGATTTAACTATATATTTTAGAATTTGAACACTTTAAACTTATTACAAATCTCATGGCCTCGTTTTGGGAAACATTCTATATGTACTTGAAAAGAATGTGTATTTTACTCTTGTTGAATCGCATAAATAGCAAATAGACTAAGTTGACCAACAGTTTTGTTCAAGTCTTCCATATCTTTTTGTATTCTACCCTTTACTGAAGTCGTCACTCCTAGCTCCGGGTGGGATATTTTCTTTGCTGGATACATCTTTTCCTAGAAGCATCTGCTGCCCTCTCAAGACTCAGAAGAAATCTTTCCTTTCCAACTTCATGCTGAAAAGGGTGAATGTGAACCTTCCTGAGACTTCTATTTAAATCCAAAGAAATATTTGTCAAGTATTACACTTTATTGATTTATGAGAAAAACTATTTGGAAACCTGACTAGTGCTCATGGATAAATAGAGTATGAGCTACCAGCGTGATCTGATTCAATAAGGGATTTTTAAATATAGGAAGAACTCCTAGAGTGCAGAGAGGCAGTAACGGGACTTGATACTCTGTTGGCACAGCAGGCACAATTTTTAAGTTTAACTTCTATTCCCACTCAGAGTGGCTTGAGTTAGGACACTGATGGGGAGGCAGGGAAGTTACATTCCCACACCCAGGCTGCCTGGACCAGAACAACCTCCACAGTCTACCAATATGCAAGGTCACCATCAGTAATAATAGGGTATAACCAGTTATACTGTTTCCTCTTTTTATTAATTGTTGGATTAGATTCTATATATCTAGCCTAGTCTAAGAAGAAGTAGAAAATTGGTATTCCAGAGTTGCTTGAATACAGTTTTGGTTAGGTAGAAGTTATTATTCTGAACTGGCAAACAACAGAGCCTTGGAGTTCTTCATTCTATTTTGCCCAAGTTACTCAAGTAAGCAGATATTTTTGGCATTAATATTATTGAAGTAAAATCTCAGAAACAGATGCCTCTTGGTACCACCACTGAGCCACATGAGTCTACATGAACAGAAGTATTTTGCCTTCTGGGCATCTGGTTTTAGAGTTGAAGAGAAAGACAGAAGAGTCAAAGGATAAAGCTGTATCAAAATATTAGGGAGCCAAATACACTGACAGAGAATGAATACATTAAATACAGAGAGGGAATGCAGCATCTCCCCATTTCAGGCTTCCATATTGTAACGAGGACTCTGAAAACATGCCATTATGTCTAGAGAGAAGAAATTGATGTCTAGAGGGTCATACTCTAGATTTGGGGTTTGTCACTGCCAGATTAAACCCCACATCTTCCCCTTAAGGTCTGTGGGGCAGCAAGACACCATAGTTGATGGCTTGAGGTCTAGAGCCACATACCGGAGTCTGAATTCTGATGGCCACAGATCGCTTGTGTGGCCTTGAATAAGATCTCTGTTCTCCTTTACATGTCTCAGTCTCCTCACCTGCACAATGCAGGTTAAGCATAACTTTACCTAAGAGAGTCTTTTGAAGATTCAATAAGTCAATATCGGTGATGGACTACCTAGTCCAGAATAAGTGCTCAATAAATTCTAGCTCTTGTTTTCTGTCTCTGATTATTCTTTGTGTATGGAGGGACAAGAGTGCCCATGA
Source organism: Fukomys damarensis (assembly GCF_012274545.1). Taxonomy (NCBI): domain Eukaryota; kingdom Metazoa; phylum Chordata; class Mammalia; order Rodentia; family Bathyergidae; genus Fukomys; species Fukomys damarensis. The sequence goes on along the minus strand of NW_022900936.1, from coordinate 69,534,280 downwards.
AATGACCCTGGAGGTTCTATCTTGGTTGCCAGGCAACAAGCTGTCTGGGAACAGTGGTTCTGGCTCTGTGAGCTGGAGGAGCTGTATGGTATTTCGATTTTCCCAGGAGCGTTAGGTGCCAGTAGATGACATTGCAGGACACTCCCTGGCACAGCTAGCTCCTGAGCCTGACTGTTTATAAGTGAGATGCGCTCTCATCCTTGCCCTATAAAAAGGTAGAGCAGTAAAGGAGCAGGACACCTTCTGGAAACAACTACAGCATGCCCCGGCTCCACGCACTTCTTACTGGGTGGGATGAAGATACAGGACTCTGTGTCTTGTCTTGCAGACTATTGATTCCTCCAGTGAACCCTTCTCTTTGCCCATACTACATGCCATGGTGCTTACTTTCACTTACCTTCCCACATCTTCCCCTGAACCTCCCCACCCCACTTCATACGGACAGGTCCTAAGCCCCCAAGATCTCTGTGCTCTTCTCTATGAAGTCATCTTTTCTCAGAGGTTCAGATGTCACCCTTGTGAGGAGGATTGTCCTCAATTTCCAGGACTGCCTAGTGATTGTCTTTTGGACCCATCATCTTGAACCTTTCAAGCACTGAACACTAAATTTAATTTTGGGATTTTCCTCCTTAGCCATGAAAACAAACAAACAGAAGCAAACAAACCAAACCTTGCTCTTCATATGGATACTCGTTAACTTATTAACTTGCACTGTCACCTGTCTTATCACCCTGATCAAAAATTTCAAGGTGCCCCAGGCTCTTCCTTCACAGCCAAACACCCTGTGGCCACACTGCAGTGTCTTGTGTCCTTCCTGACTCAATGCTTCTTCTCCACCAGGGCCATATGATGGCATCTTTCTCCTCCTTTCTACCCTGCACACCCTGTCCTATCCTGTTATCTTTCCCCCCAGCTAAAACACCTGTCAATGTCTTTGTTCTAAATCCCCATGCTGGCATTTGAAGCCGTCTGCAAACAGTCCATGTAAGATCTTGTTGCTGAAGCTCACAGTCCTATACTGGTCTAGTCAGTTGAGTAACTCAAGCTTCCTTACACTTCCTACTTCTCCATTTCAATCATCCTTCACAATGACAACCACCCGTCAGCATCCTGTGCCTCCATCAAGCTCATCTCAAATATCCCTCTCTCTTCCACTCACAACCCCAGAGCAGAGGTCTGTCTCTGGTTTGTGGCACTTGTTATAATGTGTTATCACATGAACACTTGTCCGAGTCTCTTCATAATCAGCATACATCCTCTTGAGGTTAAGGGCCACTGGTTGGCCACCATTACCCATGGCATCCTGTCTTGGTCCTCAGGAACATGAAGTTGATCAAACTGAGAAGGGCTTAAATTACCTGGAGAAGAGGACTCAGGACAGGCGACTGGCTTCACGTGCCTCTAGAGCTGTTTACCATGGGTATTTCGTTCAGCCATAGAAAACAGAGCTCAGACCAACACTGCTGCCTCTTGGGGTATTCTGGGCATTTTCATGGTGAGAAGTAACTGTGGAGAGGGTGAACTTTCGGGCACCCATCCAAGGTTTGAATAATTCACTGCTTCCTGCCTAAACTCTCCAAGTGCCAGGCTCACACAGATTACTGTGCAGTTTTTAGAAGAGAACATATTGGATATTTGCTGCCATCTAGTGAATGAAGTGTAGTTTAACCTCAGGCAGAAGTTGTGCGCCTCCCAGGATGTGGCTCTGGGAATCCAGTCTTGGCCAAATGAAGCCATCTGAGCATGGACAGATGTACATGAGGACAGCTGGAGATTCTACACCAAGCAGATCACGTCACATCCCTCAATAGTCTGGAATGTACAAGACCACATCCCTCCAGATCCTCCTCCACCTCTGGAGAAGAGGTGCTCGTATTAAAATGATGACCAGTCATCTTTTGAAGAAAACTTGGTAAAGATCTATAGAATTTCCAGCAATCACAATCAGAGGCATCATTTAGGAAAGCAATAGGTCATTCCAGTGCCTCAAGGAGAACTTGATGTGACTTTAGAACCAGTGGCCCTCCCAGTCCTGCATAGAGCTCTGCCATCCATCTCAAAGATTTCCTGGTCCTAGAACTGCTTAATCCTTCATCCTCAGCAGGACACAAAGCTCCAGTCTACCAGCTGTATGAGTTTGTGCCTCTATGAGCCTCAGTTTTCTCATTTTTGAAGGATGTGTATTTTATACTTACTGGCTTGCTTCCCATTGAAATGAGATTCCTTAGGACAAATGCTTAGCCAGAGCCTGGTGCATAGCAGCCACTAGATAAATATTAGATAATGATGTTATTACTATTTTTTAAATCAATGCCCCAGAGCACAAGCTTCCTATAACATTTACAAAACTAAGGGCCTGGATATGGTCAGTGACTGAAAATAATCATAATAATTCAGGGAAGTCCTGGCTGCTCTTGGGGCCACACCCTCATGAGAGACCTGGGTTTTCTGTTCATACAGACATTCAGCCAGAATTGAGCTCAGGCTTTCAAAGGGCTAAAATTACTGGCTAACCCTTGTGTCTTATGACTCCCCAGTCTTGTAGCCCCGGTGTTGCTAAGTAGTGCTCTCTCCATGCAAGGTGCCCATTGCTGAAATTTTAGCCAGAGACAAGTGGAGCTTCTTCATTTGTTCCAGGAACAAAGGGTGTTCTGGAGCCTTTCAGGCCTGCTATCAAGAATTCAGTATGCACATCTCCTCCTTGTTCCATGTCCAGCGACCTCATGAAACAAGTCATGAGGGGAGATTCACAACATAGAAGTCAGGATGGCTTTCTGTATCTGAAAAGCCAATGTTAAACACTTACTGGACAGACTGCTGGCACCACTCTTTAATTCCAAAAAAGAACCACATTAAACTACTACTCACACAACTACCAAACAAGGGGAAAATATTAGTGTGCTAGCAGGGTACAGCAGTACACATCAGTCATCCCAGCATTCTGGAGGCTGAAGGAGGAGGATCGAATGATTGAGCCCAGACTGAGCCACTTGGTGACCTAGCAAGACCCTATCTTGAAACAGAAAATTTAAAAAGAGTTGAGGATGTAGCTCAGGGCAAAGGTCTGGGTTCTCCGATAGGACCAAACAACAAATTAGTGTACTATCAATGATATGTAAAAGGAAAATCTTTCTTATTTATTTCTTATTTATTTGTCTGTTTGTTTACAGAGATTGTAGCTTGTGAAAGGCAGAGTGCTGACTGACAAGCCTGTAGTTTTGAGATATACCTCAAGTACGAAATGTTGCTAAAAATATATATACATCTGTATTGAGCTGTGCCTCTTTGGGCAGGTTTTGACTTTTCACTTGGCATGCAAAAAAGCTGTATGTGACAAACTATGTTCTTGCATCAGAAAAACATGAAAAAAAGATATTAGTTACTGTACCGAAAAACACATAGGAACACATTTTTTTTTTTTTCTACCGGGGATCGAACTCAGGACTTTATGCTTGTGAGGCAGGTGGCAGCACTACTTGAGCTAAATCTCTGGCCCACAATTTAAATTCCTAATGTGATTTTTTTTGTTGTTTTTACATAACTTGATGCATATGTCAGCCTTCACACTAGCATTGAGGTCCTTTGCAGCCCATTCTTGGGTCTCTTTCTTTATAAAACAGTACTAGTGGTTAACAGTTAGCCAGCCTTATCTTCAATCTCGGCAAGAATGGTTTAAAGTAAATACTGAAATTGCTTCTTTCGGCCAGAAAAAAAAAAGGCTAATTCACCGAGTTTCCTGCTTGTTCACAAACCAAGTTATGGGCCTCCAGAACCTGAAGCTGGAGACAAGTGTGCAAGCTCTGAGGCAGGGGCAGAGAGAAGAGCCTCAGTCATAATGGACCTTGCGCTTGGCCACCTCCGAGCCAGACAGGTCTCCATTGCTGAGGGCCTGGAGGGGTGAAGGAGGCCTGTCCTCCACAGCACACCTGGTCACATTCACCATGTACTTCCGAAAGGCCTTCTGAATAACAGCAGCACCTTCTTCCTCGGCCTTTCTCTTGGTGGTGGTGACGATGGGCTCATACAATTTCTTGAAAGGGTTGGCTTCCATGAACTTCTCCTCCATCATGGTTTTCATCGTATCCAGGCCACTGGACTCACCAAGGACCTTGGTGGTGAACGCAAAGAGAATGTCCATGCAGTGGAGACGATCTCCACTGACCATAGGCAAGTCCATCATTAGAAACTGGAATTTATTTGGTTTTGCCACACGCAAAGGCTCAGGCAGGGCATCAGCAAAGTCAGAAAGGGCGGAGTATTTGATAAACTGTGTTGCTTCCGGGTCAAACTTCTCCCAGACCTCATAGAACATTTCAAAGTCATCTTCGCCCAGAGGCTCCTCACTTTCTTCAGTGGCTACGTTGAAGTTCTCCAGAATCACAGCAATGTACATGTTGACAACGATGAGAAAGGAGATGATGATGTAACTGACAAAGTAGGCTATGGCTATACCATAGGGGTAAGGTTTTCCTGGGGGGCTCGGGCCCAGCATGGGGTTAAGGAGAGCATCCCAGCCTGCTGACGTGGTTATCTGGAAGAGACAGAGCATGCTGCCAGCAAAAGTGTCAAAGTTGAATATATCATCAATTCCACCTTTTCTTTCCATTTTGCAAAAGTAGTTCATACCAAAAATGGCATAAATAAACATAACCAGAAAGAGCAGAAGACCGATGTTGAACAGAGAGGGAAGGGACATCATCAGTGCAAAGAGGAGAGTCCTGATTCCTCGAGCTGCCCGAACGAGTCTCAGGATGCGGCCAATTCGAGCCAAGCGGACAATTCTGAAGAGTGTTGGAGGAAAAGGGATGGTGTTGTTTTTTCCCACTAAGGTAACCATTGTACCTGGAGAAGAAGGGTTGATGAATTTCCATTAGGCACTTTGGTTTCAAACCCAGACCTCCTTCTGCCTCAGAATCCTACAAGGGCCAACTTTTTATTAATATTTGGTAAACTGTACACAAAATGAAGAATTTTCTTTCTGATATCTATCAGTACCTTAACTTGAAAAATAATTTCCAAGACAGGACTTTCAATAGGATAGAATGCATAAAATATTGAAGATGACCAAGGAAAAGAATGCAGTTTATGAGTGGCTATTTTGCAAATTATCTCATGTACTTGAAGTATATTATCCATGTTGGATTTTTAAAAGCCACTTATGAGGTAACAAACACAGTAGTTCTCCATATAAAAAGGAAAATAGGTGAACTACACATTGAATCCTTTAGATTAGCATACAGGGAGAAATCTCTGCTATTTAGAGGGTGGCCTGAGCCTGTGTTGCCAGCTGAAATTGTAGAACCGTTAATTCCAAAGTTCCTTAAAAGGGACCAGATTTTTATTTGCTTAGAGAAATTTCAGTACAGCTCTGCTATAGGTGAGAGAGCTTATTTGATGAAAGGGCCAGCATATGTGTAGGATGGAGGGAGGTCGTAGTACTGGGATGCCCATCTTTAGATTAAGATTGCTTGTGAATCTCACATTTGTCAATATGTTTGCTCCAAGGACTCCCAAGTCTAATCTTACAAAGTTTACGGTCTGAAATTGAGAGATACCCTATCGCAGACACCCCAGAAATGGCATCTCAAGCAAAGCTTTGGGAAAACAGCTGGATATTTGGCCTAAAACGTCAGCTGCTCTCTACAGGCAGGTGACACAAGGATTTAAAGTAACTCACATTTTGGCTCACATCTTATAGAGTGGCTGGGGCGTGCCGGACTTCTATAGACACGGCTTTGTTCTTGTTCTAAAGGCCTTCTAAGGTAATCAAGGGTCACAGGCAGTGGAAATGCTGCCACCATCACCCAGTGACAAAAAAGTTCTAGTGCCAGGGATTTAGCTCAGTGGTTCCGCTGCCTGCCTTGCAAGCACAAGGACCAGAGTTCGATCCCCGGTACCAAACAAAAAAAGAGAGT
>NW_022900936.1:69483941-69528257 GCF_012274545.1 Fukomys damarensis | reverse complement strand
AAAAAAAAAAAAAGAGTTCTAGTGGATGATATAGTTCACTGGTTGCCCGGTTGTGCCAAAGCTTAATTCAATCATTAAAGGGGCAGTTGACCCTGGCATGACCTGAGTGTACCGAGTGCCAATTCAGCAACACCCAGCCTCGTATTTTTTCCTTAGATACTTTTTTCACTAATTGAGCCCGCAGAACTCTGTTAATTCGCTGAGCTCTATTCAATTAATTTCCCTATCTTTTTCTGACATTTTAAGACAAGGGAATTTTCATACCTCAGCTGGACTGTTAACTCCTAGAGAGAGATTCACATCAACCCATGCTCTTTTTTTATATTATTCTAAAAGCTTTGGCAGGAGCTTGGGAAGATGTCAAGGTAGGAGGTAGATGGCAGACATGCTGGCAAAAGGATGTAAACATCTGCTCACCCTGGTGAGTAGAACTTGGCTTAATGTGCGATTTTCTCATGCATTGGTGCAAATGCTGTGTGGTATGTGTAACTGCAGTGGTCTCTTAACTGTTCAAAGGATAGCTGTAAGACGTTTCCATTAACTGCATGACACCTGGTGAGGCCTATTCCCTTTCGCCTACTGAAGGAAGGGCTCTTTGAGCTCCCAAAAGGGCTGCCCAAGACTCATCCTATCACCATTTTTTCACTTCTATTGTTGCTGCCAGTTTCACCAGAACTTGTGATTGGAATTGACTAATAAAGATAAAGATTAAGGTCTACCTAGCTGTGACCATGTGGGAAGCTCTATTGCTGAGCTTTACCTACATAAACTTCGTAGCTTAGAAACCAAAGCAGACTATGGACTGCAGCACTCTTTGGATCTCTGATATATTTGCATTGCTGCAGTAGAATGAGGAACCAAAATAGTTGGATTCATTGTATCTATTTCATGCAAACTTTCTGAGATGGCATAAAAGCATCCATTTGTGAAATCAGTTTTGCTTGTCTTCATGAGTTTTTGGACCATGAGAAGGGCTCCTGAGCAGTTTTACATAATTATAAAAAGTCAAATTAATGGTTTAGTTAAAATTAGACTTCAAAACCCAGAGTAAATGCTAATGCTTTATCCATAAAGAATTTAATTGCAGAGTTGTGTCTGTGTGTCTGTGTTATATAAAAAGGTATACGGCAGGCACTGAGGTTGTAACTCAGTGGTAGAATGCATGCTTCACGTGTACAAGGTCCTGGGTTTGACACTCAGCACACACACACTAAGAGGGATATGGCAGTAACACTCTTTCTCCTCTATTTTTATTCCATAAGCCATACAGTTTAGGTAACCTATCTATGGTTAGAGAAAATTTAGTGACTGTAAAATAAGGCTGGCTGGCGAATGGGTTCAAGGCAGTTGAGACAAGCGTAGTTCAGAACAAAGAGAAAGCACTGCTTGTTTGTACAGGACACACTTGGAAGCCCAGTCTTAGGGAGCCATGGGACTGTACAAGAGGGAGGAGAGGCCCAGTAATTGTGGTCTGGAATCCATATAGATTTTGAGCAAAAGAAAAACACGGATACCAAATGCCAAATCCCTAAATCTATAAAATATTCATTAGACCTCAGAGGTGCACAGGGAAGGTAGAACTTCAACTGACTTACCTGGGTAGGTCAAATGCCACCACATAACAGCTAAGTCATACTCATCCTGTATATCAGTACTGAGTAAATCTATTTCAATTGTGTACACAGTCAAGGGAATGGAAAATATTCTGTATCTCTCAGCAATTTCCCAGTAGAGAAGGCATTAGTACATCTACTTTTTTTTCAGAGCACACTGAGCCTAATATGTTGCTCTGAGAATGGATATACTTTCAATAGGTTAACTGCAGGCTTACTTATAGGTCTCAGTCCAAAGGCCCTTTGGCTGCAGAGTTTACTTACTTATGATAGAAAGAACCACGACCACACAATCAAATAAATTCCAGCCATTGATGAAGTAATATTGCCTCAGAGCAAAGACTTTGATGAGACATTCTGCTGTAAAGATAATCACAAAGATTGTGTTGAGATGTTCAAGGACTGAGTCTGTGTATGAGGATTGGTCTCGTGTCTCAACCATCATACAAACCATGTTTAGGACAATGAGACTCATGATGAAGACATCAAAGACCTGGTGTGTGACCACGTCAAACACAAGACCTTGACATTTGTTCTGAGGAGAGAGGGAGAGAAAAAGAAGAAATCACTGATCATTTTAAGTTTTAATCACTGAATTGCATACATTACAAAGGCATGATAATAGGGCAGCTTTTGATCTTTCTTACAATTAAGGTGGCTCCTTGAAAAATGCACAGATCTTTCTCAAAGTGCAAAAAATTAATATATAGGTCCCTGAGGTTGCCTTATTTAAATTTAAATTTAATTAGTTAAACAAGAGGCTTCAATGAAAGTGTTTAGGCTTATAGTTTTAATTTCACATCAAAACCAAACTACAGATTAAAAATCTTACTAGCAACATGACTTTGCTGTCATGGAGGATATTATTTCGCTGAAATAAAATAGCTTGCATTGGCTTTAATACTAAAACTATGAACCCCAATCTCTAAATTTCATCTGATTCTGATTTTTTACTTCAACAATATTAATGCAGAAAATATCAGCTTGCTTACGTCTCTCAGGAAAAAATAGAATGAATAACTAACTCCAAGGCTCTGTTTGCCCGTTCAGAATAACTTATACTTAACCAGAACTCTGTATTCAACTCTGTATTAATTGGAGTCTGCTGCCTAACTAATTAAATTCTGGAATACCAGTTTTCTAACTCTTGCTAGAAATGGCTAGACAGATCAGATTCTAATCCAATGATTACTGAAAAATGGAAACAATAGAACCGGTTATACCCTGTCATTACTGATGGTGACCTTGCGCACTGGCCTCTGTGCAGACAGCCATGCTGCCTGCAATGTGAAGGTTGTTCTGCTCCAGGTCCTGATTCTAGGGTGCATGCCGAATCAATCATGGGAGGCGAAATGACTCAATTATCCCACCATTTCTTTCATGTAACTGCCATAAGGTACTACGTTTGCTCTTGACAGAATGGACAGTGTTCTGAAACACAAATCCACCACTGAAATTGGATGGCTTCATGAGTATATGTTCGTTATTTTACAATACATGCATATGGATTGTTTTATATTATAATGTATGTACCTGTACATAGATTATTTTGTTATTGTCTAATCAAAATATGAATTCACTGTTACATTTAGAGAACTCAAGAACCCCTAAGAATATATCTTTAGACCTCCCAGGGATCTATTAATCTGTACAAGACCTGTACTGGTCTGTGGGGCTAACAGGAAAGATACACCATGCAGCTTTAAAAGCTAATGTGGAGGAGAAGCAGGAGCAGCCAGTGTTGAATTTAGGGAGCTGTGAAGAGATCAGGCTGAGGCTATTGTTTCTGGCTGGTGGATCCAGTTAATGTCTAGAGAACAGAGGATAATTTGCAGGGAGCTAGATATGAGACCTGTCCTAAAAAACTGACTGAGAGGTGCCAGTGGAGCATCTAAGGACCATGAACAAGTGGAAATAGGTACGCAGTCAAGGAGCTGGGATGAAGATATGGGTTCAATGCCATCAACACTGATATGACTTAAAATCACGAGAGCGCACACTGCCATTCCGGGAGAGCAGAGGCAATGAGAGGAAAGGGGAGGAGTAACACTCCAGGGAGACTACATTTACATCGGTAAGTTTTAAACTATGTGCTAGGAGCTCTAGGCTTGGATCAAGGAGCCAGGAGAAAGCACGGGAAAGTCAAGTGCATTTCCACTGTGAGAAGGCATCTGAGAAGTCAGCAAAGAGATGGAAAAAGACACTGTAGAACAAGGGAAAGAAGAAACATACGGAAGGGTAAGTATTGGCCTATGGTTAGTTCTAACATTTAGACAGACGGAGATTAGGAGCAGAAATTGCCTAAAGCTTTAGATGATCAAAAATCACTTCAGAATGTGCAGTGACTCCTATACCTCAGTGTGATTTTTAATCCAAGTAAGGAAGCCACCTTGTGGGGGGCTGCATCAGGGAAAGTCAGAAATGATTTCAAATTCCTTCCTGTATTGCTAGGAATAAAATGCATCAACACTTGGGCTAGAACAGCTGAATTTTCCTCCCTGTGTTATTGTCATTTCTATTTCTTTGTTCCAAAGGTTAAAATATATAAGTTTAGAGGTTTAAAAAATGTCTGGGAAGGTAAATTTGTGAGTAAAGGGCTAACAGCCAACTTGACGTCTTAACTCAGATTCAGGGACATCTGGGAATATGATGCTGGTTTATCTCATGTCCCACTGCTCTCTGGAATATAAGAGTTAAGATAAATGTGCAGCCTTAACTGATGAGATTGGATCTGGTGTCAGAAACATTCACCGAATATCTGATTGGTGAATTGTGGCTACACTGGGTGGGCTGTGGTTTGTTGACTGATACCAACATGCCATGAAACATGGTTAAGAAGTGGAGGGGGCAACTTTCCTGAGAGTAAGTGGGCCATGTCCGCTTTAAATTGATGTCTTATTGCCCAGCATGCCTTGTGCACAGCAAGGGCCAAGAAGCTGTCTCTGTTCATCGGTGTGGTGCTGCATTACTTGAAATAAACTAGTATATATGTGGGAACATACTGTGTCTCGTGAGTCTTTGAAGTGATTCTAATCCCCAGACAAAATGGTATTGCATCAGCGGTTGTACAGAATGCACATGTAAACAAAGAGTCATTGTGTGTTTTGTTGTCTCAAGTTCAAATAGAACACTGAAGTGAATGTATTACTAGAAAGTAAGAGCATTATTTTAAAGCCAGATTCAACTCAGATAAATTGAAATTTCACATATTTTTGACTGATGAAACTTCTCCAAGTAAAAGTTTACCCTTCGCTGGGCGTGGTGGCGCATGCCTGTAATCCCAGCACTCAGGAGGCTGAGGCAGGAGGATTGCTGTGAGTTCGAGACTAGCCTGGGCTACACAGTGAGTTCCAGAGCAGTCTGAACTACATAATGAGACCATATCTCAAAAAAACAAAACAAACAAACATAAGTTTACCTTTAATCCTGTGGCCAAAAAGCCTTCACTGTATAAAGGATACATTCTAAATATTTGACCCTAACATTCACAAACATTCTTTTTTTTTTTTTTTTTTTTTTTTTGGATTTTTGAGACAGGGTCTCACTATGTAGTTGAGACTGCCCTGGAACTCACTATGTAGCCCAGGCTGGTCTCAAACTCCCAGTGATCCTCCTGCCTCAGCCTCCCTAGTGCTGGCATTACAGGCATGCACTACCATGCCTGGCACAAACATTCTTAATGTAACACAAATATTTAATCCTAGTGGGATGAACTCTGTGCCTTAAAATATGTACTTCATTTAACAAGCGATTAATGAGAACATGCTTGATGCTAGGCTCTTTATCGATGTCAGGAGTATCAGTGTGACTTTGATCATTTTGGATTTCATGTTCAAATGAAAATCTCCAAATCCTCTGTATGCTTCAAACTGTAAACCTATCATCTATCCTGCTCTCTCCAGGTGTTAGTCGCCCCCCCCACTGGTCCTCCTTGCCATGAAAGCATTCAAACCTACTGGTCAGAAACATAAATGATGCCTGCTATATTACCAGTTAAGAATACTTAAACTGAATTGCTTGGGACCAGAAATAGATTTGGATTTTAGAATAGTTCCATATTCCTTTAAAGAAAATGTCATGGGGATGACACCAAAATCTGAATCTGAAATTTATTTATGTCTTACACACGCCTTATACATGGAGCCTGAATGTAATTTTATACAATGTTTTCAGGGCACCCATATTTTTTGATCTATCACACAAGGTCAGGTGTGGGGTTTTCCAATTGTGACATCATGTCAGCAATCAAAAGTTTCAGATTTGGGGTTTTGGTCTAGGGATGTTCGGTCTGCAGTTTATAATCCAGTGTTCTCAAGTGTGTATACAGCAAGGCATCCATCTCTCCAGTTAGACCTCAAGCACAGAGCGGCACTGGGTATTTCTATCTCGTCCTGTAATACTTGATAAAGTCAGACTCAAAGACAGCAAAGGTCTGTGAGTTAGGGGCCACAGGTGAAATCCAGCCAGATTCCTATTTTGGTTTTATTTTGCCCATGAGCTCAGAGTGGCTTCTGCATGTTTTTATGCTCGGGGGTGGGGGGGATCAAAAGGAGAATAAATTTTGTAACACCTGAAAATTGTAAGAAATTCGAGTTTCTGTGTCTGTAAACACAGCTGTGCTAGACCACAGGCACACTGATGAGTTCTCTGTCTACTTGGTGCCACAGTAGCTGAGCACAGTAGTCCAGCAGCAGTGGCAGAAACCACAGGGCCAACCAAGACCAGAAGACTTCCTGTCTGGGGCTTTACAAAAAAGCTCCCCACCCGCTGATGCTCAGAGCGATTATAAAGACTTGTGACATGGAACTGAATACACAGGCCCTCGCCCTCCCCTGCCACTGCATTCATACCTGCAAAGGATATTATAAATGCATTTTAAACTGGTTATGTTCAAACTACCTGCTAGGTGTGTGTCGTGGCAATGTGCATATATTAAACACCTACAGTGAGTTTACCAAAAATTAAAATTGTTCTCCAGGCTGATACAGATAAATATGAATATTTAATTTGCTTACGGACTTGAGTGTACCTGGGTTCTCGAGTTCTTAGGCAATGTATTTAATTTTAAAATTTCTGCAAATTTGGACGGCTCTGAAGAAATCTGAGTTCCTCATAATTGCTTATCGGATCTATGTATTCAGAATCATTCAATTGCTCTCACCAGAGGTCTTGGAATGGGTTTTAGAGGTTTTTTGGTTCCTAATTTTTTCATCGCATTATAGTATTTCTTCTGTTCTTCTGTCATAAAAATGTCTTGGCCACCTAAGTATATGAAGGACATGAGAGCTAATTACCTTTTAGAATCAAGTTCTACATTTTAAGAAATAATCTTAAAATTAAGAACAATTTAAACATTTTTATTTATATCAATTCTTTCAGAAATTGCAATAGAAAGCAAAAGAAGTTGGACTCTAAGGGACAGCAAAAAGGAAACAGTTTTTCAGTTAAGGAACAAGGGGACAAAGTAAGGTTATTTTTATCAGTTTTCTTTCTCTCTCTTTCTTTCTTTCTTTCTTTTTCTGGAACAGGGGATCAAACTCAGGACCTTGCACTTACCAGGCAGGCAGGGTGCTACTGAGCTAAATCCCCAGCCTATATTTTACATTTTGAAACACACATTACAGACATCCCACAAAATCTTCATAAAATCAGATATGTGTCAGGTTTTATAAATTAAACCAAAATGCAACAATAATAGGAATTAGTGGTGGAACAAGATGTCAGAGTAGGAGTAGGCAGCAGTTCATAGCTTCTCCGTGACCTGGAATCAAGACAGCTAGAAAACAGATAAAAGAAGAGCTCCAGGGATGAAATGAGATGTACCAGGACAGCTCAAAGTCACAGAGAAACAGAAAGGCAGCACAGAGAAAAGGGTGAAACAGTCTGCAACACCAACGCTGGTTCCTTGGTGTGAGGAAAACCCAATTTTGCAAATACAAGATGACCCCACAGTGGGCCAGCAGTCTCAGTAATGAACAATCCAGTGGTTCTAACCCCAGAAAGAAAAAAATCCACAATTACTACAAGTGGTAAACCCAGTGTGGGGTTTGACTCTGAAAGTAACTCCTCTCTCTTGGCAGGGTAGTTTTGGAGAAGAAACCCACCACAGCACTATGTCTCAGAGAGGTATAACCAGGAATCATTTTGAGGGCTTATTGTCTGAAACTGAGCTACTCCAGTGAAGTCATGGAACAAACGCACTTCAAGATCCCTGGAGACATCCTGTCACAGTGACTGGGTATGAGATATTCATGAGAGACAGTCGGGGGAGGGGCAGTGCTAGGCACAGGCTCCCTGAGAAGTTTAAGCAGCTGAGAGCTCAGGCTGTGGAGGCCACAGAGGTCCTATCCTTTGTGGTGTGTGGCTTTCTGAGGAGACTGAGTCTAAAACTGCCAGGATCCAGTTCAGCAGATTGTTCAGCTCCCCTCACTACCCCATTCCAGAACAGAACTCAGTGTTCTGTCTGCTCTACTCGCATGCCCAGGATCTCAAGGATATGCCTCTGCATGGCTGCATGCCACACCTCTGGGATGACTAAGGGACTGCTGGAGCAAGCGGGGGAAACTCACCAACCTACAGGCCACTAATGTATTTGGGAATAGCAATGGCTAAGGGCGTATAGAAAGACACACACATTAGAAGCCTCTGGAGTGAACGGAGCCCTGAGACAGACAACATATCATTAATTAGCCCCATCTAGCAGGAAAGGCCAGGATCATAAAACAGCATGTTAGTGGGTTTGGAAACAACAGGCCCCAGTTGTGACTATCATTCCTCCATACTTGGTAGATTCCGATGTTACAGATCTGGAAAAGAAACATTCATCTGCACACCTCGGTGCACAGAAATTTTTTGGACTTGATTTTCTTTTTTCATTTTTTGCCATTTTTCTTTTTTTCATTCTTTTCTCTTTGTTATGTGTTTGTTCTTTTTTTCCTGTTACTTTTACTTAATTTTATCTACTTTTAAATTCTGTAGTTGTACTTTTGTCTCACTCTATTCTCTTCCTCCTTTTTATATTCTTCTCTTTTTTAAGGTTCTACTTATTTAATTTTTCCCCTTCCCTGTCCCCTCCATTTTTATTATTATTGCTTTTTTAACTTTTATTGAATTTTAACTTTTTTGTTAACCTGTATTATTATTATTTCTGCTATCTTTTCTATTGTCAATGGTGATATGGTTGCTGTTAATTGGTACTGACTATATGTCACCATCCAGTTTTTCTTTGTGTCATTGTCATTAATGCAGTTTGTTTTCTCCTCTTTGAGTGGCTAGAGATCAAGCACTCAAAAGGAGGCTGAACACTAGGACCTTAACATAAATGTGGGAGAGCTATGCCCTCTCAAATGCACAAATCTTAACAGAGAAACAAGAAGTAGGAGAAGATAAGGCAACATGGCTCCTCCAAACATTCACAACTCATGAGTAACTGAATGCAAAGATACAGAAATGGATGAAATGTTGGACACAAACTTCAACAGACTCATCTTTTTAATGATTAATGACTTCAAAGAGAAAACAAATAAACAGATGAATGAATTAAGAAAGACAATGTGGGATATGAAGAAACAATTCAAAAAAGAGGAGATTTTGATGAAGAACCAAACAGAAATCTTGGGGGAAAGGTACAATACGTCAAATATTATCAGTGAAAAGTCTTACCAAAGGACTCAATCAAGCAGAATTTCAAGGCTTGAATATGAGACTGATGAATTATTATACTTACTAATAAAGAAAAATATAAGAAATTATAAGCAAAACATCTAAGAACTCTGGAACACAGTTAAAAGGCCCAATTTGTGAATTTTTGGTGTAGAAAACAGTGCCAAGATTCAGATTAATGTCATGGAAAAACTACTCAATAAAATAATAACAGAAAACTTCCCATATCCTGGGAAAGACATGAATATCCACAGGAAAAATTCAGCATCCACAAAAAGAAATGAAAAGAAAAAAGACCTACCCACATCACATGATAGTCAAAATATGAAGAGTATAAAAGGGGATGTGAGGGTGATCTGGTGATCTGTTGTCCCACTGATCTTCAGGATTGATTCAGCTGATACAACTGGCTAGGCATGTGTCCCCTCCTCCCTCACTGCTCCATGTGTGTCCTTCCTGAAGCTGTGTGCTTGGCCAAAGAGGACAACCACCCCTGATAGAGGAGGACCATTTCCTCAGTCAGGGGTATATGAGTAGCTGCACTCCCCTGCTAGAATGTCCAGACAAGCTCTTAAGAGTACAGAAGAAAGAAGGAATACTGAGCACTACAAGAGAAAAGTGACAACTTACATACAGAGGCAAACCCACTGAAATAGATACAAACTTCTGTACAGAAATTCTAAAGGTGAAAAACGCATGGAACAATGTATTTCAGAACCTGAAGAAAATCACTGCCAGACTGTATTATTATATCCATCAAACTGAAGGAGAAATAAAGAGCTTCCAAGATAAGCAGAAAATAAAGAAATTCATGATCACCAAGCCAGTGCTGCACAGAGGAAATCTACAGGAAAGCTATACACAAAAGAGGAAGAACAGATAAGCTATTGGGGATTAAGAAAAATCAAACATTAGAAGCAAAACAAAGTTGCAGAATTTAGAACATACCTTTCAATAATAGTTGACTGTAAATGGTCTCTGTTCTCCAATTAAAAGATAAAGACTGGCAGACTGAATTAAAAATAAAATCCAGGGCTGGGGATTTAGCTCAGTGGCACTGCAAAGTCCTGAGTCCGATCCCTGGTACCAAAACAAACAAATAAAAACAAGACCCAACTCTTTTCTGCCTATAAGAAACACACTTCAGTAGCAAAGATATTTGCAGGCTGAAAGTCAAAGCATGGAAAACAATATTCAACGCAAATGGAATCTGAAAACAAATGGGAGTAGCTATACTCATATCTGACAAAGTGGACTTTAAGACTAATAAGATTAATGAGTAGATTTCAAAATTCATGAGAGAGACAAAGATTATACTACCTATGGATAAAAGTACATGAAGAAGACATAATAATTTTAAAACATTTGCACCAAACAATGGTGTGCCCAATTTCATAAAACAACCACTGCTTGACATAAAGGGAGAGAATGGTGCCAATACAATAGCAGTGGGTGACTCCAAGACTCCACTCTCACCTAACAGGCAAGTCATCCAGACAACAAAAACAAACAAACAAAAAAGAAACATCACAACTAAACTATATCATAGATCAAATGGGTTTAACAGACAACTACAAAACATTCATTCAAGAACTATACAATACACATACTTTTTAACAGCTTGTGGAACATTTCCCAAAACAGATCACATTTTAGGCTACAGAGGAAGTCCTAACAAGTAAATAAAAAAAGTTGAAATAATTTCTTGCATCTTGCCAGATCATAATGAAATGAAACAACAAGAGAAACTAGGCAAAAACATGGAGGTTGGACAATTCACTTTTGAATGATCAATGGGTCATTAAAAAATCAGAGGAATATTTAAAAATTCCCAACCAAATGAAAATGAAAACACACCCTCTAAAATACACACACTGACAGTAGTTTTAACAGGAAAGATATAAATGCCTACATAAAAAACTCAGAATCTGAGCCAGAAAACATTTCAAAGAAAGAAAAAGAAGAGAAATAACAGTAAAGAAAAGAAGGAGAGAGAAGAAAAGCAACTGATCATTAGAAAAATGTAAATTGGAACAACAGTGAGGATATTTCATAATCATTAGGATGGCTGCTATGAAAAAATATATAAAATAAACATCAGCAAAAATAAATGGATCCTTGGCATTGCTGGTAGGAAGGTAAAATGCGGCAGCCATCTGATCTAGTAATTGTACTTCTAAGTATAAACCCCAAAGAACTAACACCAGGAACCCGAACTGATAGTTATATGCACATCAATGTTTATAGCAGCATTGTTCACAATAGCTAAAGGTAGAAATAACACAAATGCCAGTGGCAGATGAATGGAAAAACAAAATGCACACATATATGCACACGATTACAGATTATTCACCTCTAAAAGAGGAATAAAATCTTGATGTGTAGATGAATGCTGAAGAGGTAGATGAAATAGACCAGACACGAGATGATATTGTATGATTACATTTATAAGAGGAATAGTCAAATTCACAGAGCAAGAAAATAACAAAACTGGTTACCAGGAGTTGGGAGAGAGGAAAATGATGAATCATTACTTAATGAGAACAGAGGTTCTTTGTGAGATGACAATGAAAATGTTTGGGAAGACTGTGATGATGGCTGTACAATACTGTAAATGCAATGAATGCCACTGAATTATTCACTTAAAAAGATTACCAGAATAAAAAGGGGGGGTCACAAATGATAACTTAATGATCACCTCAACATCTTAAAAAAACAAGAACAAACCAAAGCCAACAGAAGAAAAGAAATAATAAAAATGAGGATTGAAATTAATGAAGTAGGGATTAAAAGAACAATGCCAAGGATCAATGAAACAAAGAGTTAGTTCTTTGAAAAAGTACACAAACTGATGAACTCTTAGACACATTAACTAGACAGTGAAGATACATATTAAAAGAATTAGAGATGAAAAGGGGAACATTTTAGCATACCACTGAAATCGAAAGAATCATTAAGGACTGTTTTGAAAACCTACATTATAATAAACTGGAGCATCTAAAAAAATGGATAAATTTACATATGATCTACCAAAATTAAGCCAAGAAGTTATAAAAAAAAGCCTAAAGAGATCAATAACATACAAGATTGAAACAGTAATAAAAACTCAGGACCAGATGGGTTCACTGGTGAATTTTACAAGTCTTTAAAGAACTAATACCATTGCTCCTCAAACCATTCCACAAAATAGGAAAAAAAGAAGTAACTCTCCCAGACTCATTCTATGAGGCCAACATCACCCTGACACCAAAACAAGATAAAGGTACACTAAAAAAGAAAATTAGAGGCCAAATCTTGATGAAGATAGAGGCAAAAATCTTTAATAAAATACTGGCAAACTGAATTCAACTCCACATTAAAAGGATTATATACCACATTAAGCTGGTTTCACTCCAGGAATGCAAGAATGACTCAACATATGCAAATCAACCTACATAATAGATCACACAAACAGAATCAAGAATAAAAAATTATACAATCATCTCAATTGATGTAGAAAAAGCATTTGAAAGGCTTCAACATACTTCATGAACAAAATACTGAAGAAATTAGGTATAGTAGGATCATTTCTCAAAGATAGCAAACATCATTCTGAATGGGGGAAAACATTTCATATCTTCTAAAGTTAGGGATGAAACAAGGATGTCTATTCTTGATACTCCAATTCAATGCAGTACTTGAAATTTTAGCAACAGCAATTAGGCAAGAGAAAGAAATAAAAGGAATACAAATAGAAAAGGAAAAAGTCAAATTATCCTTATTTGCAGATTATTCGATCTATATGTAGAAGGCCTTAGAGACTCTACCCTAAACACTCCACCAAAAGACTTTTAGATCTGATAAATAAATTCGGCAAAGTAGAAGAATACACAATCAACATCTAAGCCAGGGATTTAGCTCAGCAGTTCAGTGGCCTGCCTTGCAAGCACAAGGACCCGAGTTCAATCCCTGGTACCAAAAAATAATAATAATAAAAAAAAAATCTAAAAACCAACAACAGCTTTTCTATACATTAATAATAAACTAGTTGAGAAAGAAATCAGGAAAACAATTTTATTCACAATAGCTTAAAACACACACACATACAGCTAAGAATCAACCTAACCTAAGAGGTGAAAGACTTATATAATGAAGGTTTTAAAATGCTGCATCAGCTGGGGATTTAGCTCAGCAGTTCTGCTGCCCACCTTGCAAGAGCAACAACTCAAGTTCGATCCCCGGTACCAAAAAATTAAAATTAAAAAATAAATAAACAAAATGCTATGTTAAAAATTGAATAAGACACTAGAAAATGGAAATACTTCCTACATTCATGGATCAGCAGAATTAATAGTGTTAAAATGGTCATATTGCCAAAAGCAACCTACAGGTTTAATGCAATCTCTATCAAAATTCCAATGACATTCTTTGCAGAATTAGAAAAACAATTCTAAAAGTCATATGGAAACATAAAAGACCCAGAATAACCACAAAAATCCTAAGCAAAAAGAGCAATGCTGGAAACATCACAATATTTGACTTTGAATTATACTATAAAGCCATAGTAACAAAAACAGCATGACACTGACACTAAAACAGACATACAGATCAATGGAATAGAATACAGAACACAGAAATAACCTACACAACTACTACCATCTGGTTCATGATAAAGGAGCCAAAGGGAGACTATTATTAGACAAGAGAAATGGAATAAGGGTGAGGGGAGGTGGGTGTAAGGGAGGGTTGTGGTTATGATTAAAATATATTATATACATGTTTGAAAATATCACATTGAATTTCAACATTTATAGAATTAATGTCACTAATAAAGTATGTTTTAAAGAAAATAAACAACAGAAATTAGAAAAAAGCCCAGAAAATGGAAATTAAAATTCTCTTAAATAAAAAATACACATAACACTACTAATAAAACTGTATTAAATCTGTCCAGAATCATTCTTAGGAAAAAAAAAATCACACAACTTTAAATATTTTCACTGCTGAGCAAGAAAAAAGATAGAAAAGATGAGCTGGAATTTTCATTTCTGAAAATTCGGAGGCCAGATATCTAGATAACAATAACAATAGCTAGATAATACAGAACAGAATTCTTTCTAAATATATAGCTGAACTTCCACAGAAATAAGAAAATCAAGAAGGTTAAATTAGCATCAAAGCCATGGTTGGCCTAAAAGCACTTGCTAATCTCTATCAGCTAGAATCTGAGTTTTAAGAACTGTAAGGGAGTTGTGGAAAGAAGGCAAAGAGTTCATGAAAAAGAAAAGATCTAGCAAGGGCCTGGGACTAAGATCACCAGTGAATGGTGAAGAACAAAACAGTTCTATTCTTTGGCAACAAAATACAACAGGAAATTCTCAATCTGGCCTAGCAGTAAAAACCCAGTCTTCCCTGATACCTTGTACTGAGATGAAGGTGGGGACCAAACAGACACAATCCTAAAGAAGTTAGCCTAAAATGTAATCAGTTTGTTTCAGGATGCTGGTCAGAAATAAATCTTTACTAGTTATATTTGCCATAATAGTATTAATACTATTATTCTAAGATTGTAGTGCATGTGTGCACTGTAGAATAGATAAAATGAGTAAGTGTGGATAAATTTAATTTATCATAATTTCCTATGCCGTTGAGAGCCAGGCTTCTCAATGTGCAAAAAAGAAGACAAATGTGCCAAAGAAAACACTACGTAGATTATTAGTATCCATATTTCTACACACATATTTCTATGTATTACTGAATTTGAAGTTCCCTTTCCATGGGAAAAACCTAGACAAAACAGCAGTGAACATACCAGATTATGATCTTAGAACACCATTTCCCACAAAACAACACATCCAGCATTTGTTAGACAAATGGCTGATTCCAGATCTGGGGTAGAAAGGGTACAACCAAAACCTGGAATATCTTGTCACTTCAGAGAACAAAGAAGCTGCCAAATGGAAGGATCTTATGTGGATCTTGAGTTGAAAACAAGACCAAACCAGGGCAGGGGATTTAGGTCAGTGGTACTGCCGCCTGCCTCAAAAGCACAAGGTTCTGAGTTTGATCCCTGGTACCCAAAACAAACAGACAGACAGCACCACCAAACCAAACTTTAATAGAATTGAATAAATAAATAAGAGGAAAAAATGATAAACCCTTAATAAATTAAAGGCGTGGGGCAACCTGAACATAGACTTAGTATTTGATAAATTTAAAGAATTAATTTCAAATGTTTAGGTGTGATAATGAAATCATGGTTGTGTTTTAAAGAACATATATTCTGAAACAGTTATAAATAAAATGATGTGATGTCTATGACTTGCTCCACAAACCAAATCTAGTAGCAGAATTGAGTAAGGATACAGATGGTATAAGGGTGTTCTTAAGGCAGTAAATGTGCTGGGTAATAGACATTTTAAATTCATTCTAGTATACTCTTGTTGAAATTTTCCATTATAAAAAACAAAACAAAAGGATGCCATGAACAGACAGAAACAACGATTTCTAATCAAAGTTTAAATTTAAAATCACAAGGACTAACACCCAAATTAAGGTATTGATTGCAATCAAGATGCCTATTACAGAGGTGACTCTACGCTGCTCACTCCCTCCTGCATGGCAGAAGAATACAGGAGTGCAACAACAGCAACTGACTTTCCCAGTAGATGCCAAGCAGGCTACTTGGTATCAAAGTCTACTTTGGATGAATTACATGAGTTCAACAGGAAGGTTAAAAAAAGCTTGAAATCTCCTTCAGGCCTTGGCATAGGAACGGTGAGAGGTGCAGCAGCGTGGAGCTTGCCCGGGACCACAGCCCCACTCCAGGCTCAGCAGAGGGATAGTGAGAGGTGTAGCGCCCCTTGTGCCTGTGGCCTCCTGGCTGGGCTGGTACCTGGATTCATACCACAGAGGCACAGGGGGTCACAAAGGCTATTGTTCTGAGCTCTAGCCTTGATTTTGATTTAGTTCACAGAGTTAAAGGTGATAGATTAATAACTGCCACAAGTTGTCATTTTTCTAAGCTGTGCTTGATGGTACTGTGTTGTTGATTTTATTACTTGGGCTAAGGTGTTGTGATTGATTTAATCAGTTGTCCTTCCTGGTATAGTGAAAATGAGATTACCTCAGGGTCATTAGAGACTCAAAACCTAAAGGCAGCTATAACAAGAAGATCAAAGTATTAACCCAAGAATTAAACCAAAGATAGTACCAACAACAAAAATAGAAATGAGAAGACATTCAAGCAAGACACAAGCACAAACAAAGGCTGCCTATTCATCAAAGGCAAATTCTGAAGGAAATGAGGTGGAAAAGTCTAATAATCAACCACCTGGACATCCTGAACTGATAGCACAGGAAGTAATGAAACAGATCAATCGGGCTCTAGAAAACTTCAAAACAGAAATAATTTCTGAGACAACTACAGAGATGGTGAGCAGAATGAAAGACATAACTAGAGAATCTAGAACAGAAACAGACAAAAAAAAAAAAAAATCAGCTCAGGACCATGATAGAAAACATGAATACCCAGCACAGGAAAGAAATGGAAACCATGAAGCAGATTCAGACAGATATCCAGGAGATTAAAAACTCTATTGGAAGTATAAATATCAGAATGAGCCAATCTGAAGACAGGATATCAGATATAGAAGACAGGATGGTAGTCACTGACCATGAAAAGAGATCTCTTTTAAAAAGTAAGGGAACATAAGAAATCAATCCAACAGCTCTTAGATGACGCAAAGAGTAAAACTAATAGGAGCCCATGATAAAGCAGGAAAAAGTATAAGTGACATTAAAAAAGACTGTTAACAGAATTAATGACAGAAAACTTCCCAAACAGAGCAAAAGAATTTGACATACAGACAAGTGTGGCATATAGGACTCCCAACTAGTCATGATCACAAAATAGCTACACCTTGACATGTAACAATCAAGATCCCAGAAACTCAACAGAAGAATGAAATATTACAAGCAATTAGAGAAAAGAAACAAAGGAAAGCCCATCAGAATCACAGCAGACTTTTCAACCCAAACCCTCAAGTCAAGGAGGGCCTGGAGTGAAATATTTCAAGCCCTAAAAGAAAACAACTTCCAATCTAGACTGATGTATCCTGCAAAACTCATTCAAAATTAATGGAGAAATAAGATATTTCCATGACAAAGAACACCTGAGACACTTCATGAATACCAAACCAGCACTCCAAACAATTCTAAATAACAACCTAGAAAAAGAAAATGAAAATCACAACTCCATGAGGCCCAACAGAGCAAATACAGCAGACAAGGCAAGAAATTAAAGGGAGAGGGGAAAAAAATTAAAAAGAGCCAACAACAGGAAAATAACATGATGATGATAAGTCAATACATTCAGTTATAACCATCAATGTTAATGGCCTCAATTCACCAATCAAAAGAAATAGACTGGCAGAATGGATTAAGAAGCAAAATCCAACAATATTCTGTATACAAGAAACACACCTAGTTTAAAAAGAAACACATAGATTGAAAGTAAAAGGATGGGAAACAGTTGTTCATGTGACAGGAATCCAGAAAAAAGCATAGGTAGCTATCTTATTTTCAGAGAAAATAAATTTCAAACCAAAACTAACTGAGAGACAAAGAGGGTCACTACATCCTTGTAAAGGGAACAACCCAAGAGGAAGAGATGATAATCATAATATATATGCACCAAATATTAATGCCCTCAACTACACAAAGCAAATATTAAGGGACATGAAAAACCAAATAAGCACTAATACAGTTGTAATTGGGAGACTTCAATACTCCACTGTCACAAATAGACAAATCATCTAGACAAAAAACTCAACAATGAAATACTAGAACTGAACCAAGCTTTAGAACAAATGGATGTAATAGACACTCTATGGAGTGTTCCATCCCACAAAATCAGAACATTCTTTTCAGCTGCACATGGGTCATTCTCCAAAATAGACCACATGCTAGCTCATGGAACATGTGTGAGTAAATGCAAAGGAATTGAAGTTAGCCCATGTATATCATCAGTGCAATTAAACTGGAGATCAACAGCAAAATAAACTGCAAGAACTTCACAAACACATGGAAATAGAATAACACTCTCCTGAACAACCAATGTGTCACAGAAGAAATTAGGTGTTTTTACAATTTAATGATAATGCCAATACAATGTATAGGAATCTATGGGACACAATGAAAGCAGTTCTATGAGGGAAATGTATAGCATTGAATGACCACACTAGAAAAACAGAGCAAGCTCAAATAAACAACCTAATGCTGAATCTTAAACTTCTAGAAAAAGAAGAGTAAGACAAATCCAAAGCTTGTAAAAGGGAGGAAATTATAAAGATCAGAGCAGAAATCAATGCAGTGGGTAGAGTAGGGGAAGGTAATAAGGGGAAAAAATGAGAAAATGAAAAAATGGAAATCAAGTATTTGTAAACAGGGAGGGAAGGAACGGGTGAAGGGAGGGCAGGGACAAGGGGAAAAAATGAAAACCAAGACTTGTCATGTAAAGTTACAAAATCCCAATGATGAATGTAACTGTACTGTATACCTAAAATGTACCAATAAACTCAAAGAGAGAGGAAAAAAAGAAATCAATGCAGTGGAGACTAAGAGAACGATACCAAAAAAATCAATGAATTGAAGAGTTGGCTTTTTGAAAGAATAAATAAAATCGATAAATCCTTAGCCAACCTTATTCAAAAAAGGACACAGAAGAAATGGATAGATTTCTAGATACATATTAATTACCAAAGTTGAATGAAGAAGATACAAAAATTCTAAACACCCCAATTACAATCAGTGAAATTGAAAACACAATTAAAATTTTACCCACAAAGAAAAGCCCAGGTCCTGATAACTTCACTGCTGAATTCTACAAGACATTTAAAGAAGAACTATTGCCACTGCTTTTGAAACTTTTCAGTGAAATTGAAAGGGATGTAAAATTCCCAAATTCATTCCTGGAAGCAAGTGTTCCTTTGATTCCAAAACCAGGGAAAGAACCAACCAAGAAGAGAACTATAGGCCCAGTCTCACTAATGAACATAGATGCAAAACTCCTCAATAAGATACTGGCAAACAGAATACAGAGGGTCATCAAGAAGATCATATACCCTGATAAAGCTGGATTTATCTCAGGGATGCAAGGATGGTTCAACACACATAAATCAATAAATGTAATACACTATATTAACTGAGTCAAAGACAAAAACCATATGATCATCTCAATAGATAGAGAAAAAGCATTTGACAAAGTTCAACACCCATTCATGATTAAAAAAAACCCTGCACAAAATTGGAATAGATGGTCTTTATCTCAACTTAATAAAGGCTATCTATGAAAAACCAACAGCCAATATCATACTAAATGGTCAAAAACTAAAAAAACCTTCAGATTAAAATCAGAAACAAGACAATGATGTCCACTGTCACTACTCCTGTTCAATACAGTTTTATAAACATTAGCCACAGCAATTAGACAAGAGAAAGAAATAAAAGCAATAAAGATAGGAAAGGAAGAAGTTAAACTATCATTATTTGCTGATGATATGATACTCTACTTAGAAGACCCAAAAAATTCTACCACCAAAAGACTTCTAGACTTAATTGACAGATTCAGTAGAGTAGCTGGATACAAGGCCAACACTCAAAAATCAAAAGCCTTCTTGTACACAAATAACAGAATCACTGAGAGAGAAATTAAAGAAACAATCCCTTTCACAACAGCATCCAAACAAATGAAATATCTAGGAATCAATCCAATGAAGGAAGCAAAAGACCTCTACATGGCGAACTACAACACTCTGAAAAAAGAGATTAAAGAGGATATAAGAAAATGGAAAGACTTCCTTGTCCCTGGGCAGGACAAACCAATATAGTGAAAATGGCCATACTTCCAAAACTGCTATACAGATTTAATGCAATTCCTACTGAAATCCCAACAGTATATTTCACTGAACTACCGAAAACAATCCAAAAATTCATTTGGAACCAGAAGAGACCTAGAATAGCAAAAGCAATTCTAGGCAACAGAGACACAGCAGTGGGTATCACAATCCCCAACTTGAAACTATACTACAAAGCCACTATGATAAAAACAGCATGGTACTGCAAAGAAACAGATCTGAGGATCAGTGAAATAGATTAGAAGATGCAGAAACAACTCCAGACATACTCAGCTACCTCATCTTTGACAAAGGAGCCAACCATCCTCACTGGAGGAAAGATAGCCTCTTTAATAAATGGTGCTGGGAAAACTGGATTTCAACTTGCCAAAGATTAAAACTAGACCTCTATTGGGCTGGGGATTTAGCTCAGTGGTTCGGTGGCCTGCCTTGCAAGCGCAAGGACCTGAGTTCAATCCCCAGTACCAAAAACAAAACAAAAAACAACTAGACCTCTATCTTTCACCAAGCACTAAACTACAATCCAAGTGGATTAAAGATCTTAATATTAAAACAGAAACACTAAACTTGCTGGAATATAAGTTAGGCAGAACTTTTGAAGACATTGGCATAGGAAAAGACTTTATGAACAAATGTTCAGTAGCATGCGAACTAGCACTAAGAATCAACAACTGGGATCTCATCTTTTAAAAAAGCTTCTGCACTGCAAGAGAAATGACCAAGAGAACTAAGAGACAACCTACAATGTGGGGAAAAAATTTTACCAGCTTTTCCTCAAAGGTCTACTACCCAGAATTATAAAAAATCAGACCCCTAAATTTATAAACTGATTTTAAAAATGGACATCTGAAATGAACAGACATTTCTCAAATAAACATATGAAAAAATGTTCCACAACACTGGTCATTCAAGAGATGCAGATGAAAACAACACTGAGATTCCACCTCACCCCAGAAAGAATGGCTGCTATCAAGAAAACAACGAATAACAAATGTTGGCCAGATTGTGGGGAGAAAGGAACCCTTCTCCATTGTCGGTGGGAGTGCAGACTAGTGCAACCACTGTGGAAATCAATACAGAGATACCTCAAACAACTAGAATTAGAAGTCCCATTTGATCCAGCTGTTCCTCTGCTGGGTATCTTCCCAAAAGAATTAAAAGAATCATACCACAGTGATATATGTGCACCTGTGTTTATAGTGGCACAGTTTGTAATAGCTAAAACTTGGAAACAACCTAATTGACCATCAACTGGAGAATGGATAAAGATGTGTTGTTTTTGTTTTGGGGTTTCCTGGGTTTTTTTATAAAATAGAGTACTACTCAACCATAAAGAACAAGAAACTAGAGACATTTATAGCAAAGTGGATGCACAATGAAGACATAATCTTAAGTAAAATTAATAGGACACACATGGGTAAATAATAGTTTCTCTGGTGTGATAAACTAGAAGTGTAAATAAGAATCATAATGTATAATTGATATTGTGTAATAGGAAAAAAGCATCTAAAGGTGTAGGGGAAGTGGGAGGGGTAGGAGAAAGCTAAGAAGGGAAAAGAAAAAATGAGAAAAGGAAAAATATGGAAACAAAGTCTCTGTATATAGGGAAGGGTGGAAGGGGTGAAGGGAGGGCAGGGGAATGGGGAAAAAATAAGAACTAAGATATATCATGTAAAGGTACAAGATCCCAATGATGAATATAACTATTGTATACCTACAATGTACCAATAAAGAAAAAAGGGAAAAAGTAAAATAAAAAAATTAATAAAAGAGTTTGAAATGCCTTAAGTTTGTAAATTTAAAAAAGGAATCCCAAAAGGACCAGGTTGGAAGTTTGATTCCCTAAAAATATTAACACAATCCTAAGTCAAAATTCTAACATAAACCCAAAATGTCATTACAAAAATGTAATATGTCACAAATTAGACATATTAAAATGCATAGGAAAAGCTAATCTGTCTTTAAAATAGGCAAAAGATATAAACAGGTGACTCTTCAGAAGTGGTTTTGGCATACCTATGAAAAACCCTAATCCTACTAATGATCAAATAAATAAATATAAAACAAAGAGGTAACACTTTCCTCCATCAGTCTAGAAAAGATCTAATAAATTATAATAATGAGAAGCGAGGAACTAGGCACTATGTCATGCCTTGCAGAAAGAAGCTAAGTATGAAAGTGCTTCTAAAACATAATTTGTCAATATCTTTAATGACTTCAGTATTCCAAGCCTAGAAACTTTTCTTGAGGAAGTAATCAAAAATATACAGAATTTTAAGAATGTTTGTGATAGCTGTAATAGAGCAAGAAATTTAGAAAGGACCTAAATGTTCACTGAGGAATGATAGAATTTATTGTTTGTTCATAACATGTGATAAAATTCTGCCCTGAAAATTTTTACAATGAAAATGATTTTATGCATAGGCTTATAACTGAGTTCATAAACTACAAAATTAAAAATACAGGAGGAGGAACAATGTGGCTGAAAAGAAGAGGAGTCACATAGGACAGACTTAGACAAGATCAACTAAAAACAGGTAGCTGGAAGTTGGGAAAGGACATATACCCTGGTACAGAAAATCAGTTTGAAAGAAAATACCTGTAGACCAAACAAAACACCTGAATAGGAGTTAAGAGAAGGGAAGTGGTCCTCCAGGGCCAGTCCGCAGGGCCCTCACCCTTGCCTATCCCAGGAACCAGGAACAGCCATCCTGAGAACTTCCCCAAAACCCAGAGAGAACCAAGGAGTGCTGCAGAGACTAGCTTCCCAGGATAGACTCAGGCTACATGGATCCGTTCCCCTCTTCAAGCCCTCTCTGAACACTGAGAAAGCTGGAACCCGACAGTACCCTCACCAGCGCCCAACAGGGCAGGGGACTAGCCCTTCTGCTTTTGCATGGAGTCACTATCTAGACTGGACCCGTTTAAGTCCCAACTAAGTGTTCCCGGCACACCTGATTCACTGCTGCATGCTTCAAGTTAGTACCAACCAATGCCAACCAGGACCTCCATGTGGCAAACAGAGCTAGCATTGGTCTTTGCCAAGTACCCAAGATCATATGAATCTTCACCCAGTGCTCACTGTCCTGATGCCATCCCCAGAACCACCAGAGACTATCTGATATCCAGCACCAGTCCTGGGCAACCTGGGTGTCCATGGGAGGCCCCAGTCTCTTGAGTCTTCACCTGGCAATCTGGGCATGCAGGAGGCCCCACCCAATCCCACATCCACTGGAGCTCTGCCTCATACTCAGCACTAGGTAAAGGTCCACCTGACTTGCCTGGTGCCCCAGGGTCACATGAGACTCCACCCAGTGGCCAGCACCCTCCTTGGGCCCACAGGAATCTTCTCGAGTCAGCCCCAGGCACACCTGAGTCTCCACACAGTGCCCTGGGATGGCAAGAGCCTCTGTCTTGTGTTTTGGGTGGGTCCCATGGACACAGGAATATCCATCAGGTATTCAATGTTGGTCCCCAACCAGCTGACTCTGTGCCAGATGCCTCACGACTGCTGGAGTCTTCACCCAGAACCCAAGGTCCCACCCCTTCCCTGGGCCTGTGTCCTGGCTTGGGCAATTGCCAGACAGAGGATTATAGTTGGGGGACCCCTCAAACAGAAGGGTCACCACACAGGCCCACAGGCTATAAAGAGGGGTAGAGAGACTTGTGACTTGGTGAATTAAAGACTAAATTCTAGAAGAAAAACACTGTTTTGGAACTAGGTAGGGATTTTTCTCCCTTCTTTTGACCGTTTGCTTGTTTTTCTTCTCTATTGATATTTTAAATTTTAATTTTATTTGGTAGAGCTTGCAATTTTATCACCAATTTTCTTGTTCCCCCTTTCTAAATATTAGTTTGTTTTATGGCTTGATTAGTTTCTTTTTTTCTTCTCTCTCTTCCTTCTTTTCCCGCTATCTCTCTTTCAATTTGTTTCCTTAGTTGTTTTTCTTTTTTGTTTTACTCTAGGTTAATCTCTATTCCTTATTATTTATCCTTTTCCTAGTTGTTTTTCTGTTACTGTTGTCTAATACTAATTTTCTTTTAATCCTTAATAGGAGCTTTTATTTCAATTTTACCTCTTTCTTCCCATCTTCCATTAATTAATTTTTCAAATTCTATATTTTTCATGCTCCCATTCTGGTACCACTATCCTTATTAGTGTAACCATTAACAACATCTATAGATGGTTAACTGTAGCTTATTATAGTTGAATACTGCTCTATGTTAACAGAGGTTAAATTGTTCTATTGAGTAATTATTTACTGCATTTCAATATCTGGTTTGTCTTAGAGTTTGTACTATAACTAAAGATCTTGTTTCTATGGTTAAAGGTGATATTGGTTATTAGAGTTTGTCATTATCCAGTTTGTAT
The DNA here is from genome assembly GCF_012274545.1 of Fukomys damarensis. NCBI lineage: Eukaryota > Metazoa > Chordata > Mammalia > Rodentia > Bathyergidae > Fukomys > Fukomys damarensis. Next base: position 69,503,715 of record NW_022900936.1, on the reverse strand, counting down.
TTGATGCTACTGTTTCTATTTTACTAGTTTAACAAAGGTGACATAGTTGCTGCTATCAACTGGTTTTCTCCGTATATTAATATCTAGATTGTCTGGGATGATAAACAATACAGCAGTCTTTTACCAAAGAACTGGGTACCGGGGCCAAATAGGCTGAAACCTCTTTTCCCTAATAAACAGAAGTGGTTTGATCCTGGAACAGACCCAAAGGCCAATAGCTAGCTAAACATGAAAGACAACTCTGAAAAGTAGACATTAGCAAAAGAGATCTTGAGACCAACAATAAAGCTATCCACCATAAGCAATTTGCAAGCCTCAGCACAGAAAACAAACAAACCAAAAAGAAAACAGGGAAGCAAAATGCTCTAGAAGCTCTCAATTCCTCCAAAGCAAATCCACAGGGCATAGATAGGGTAAAAAAATAAAAAAAACACACAGCTGAAATGTCTGAAATGATAGCAGTGGAGGTAACAAACAGATCGATAAGACATTTGATGAATTCAAAGAGATAATTAATAAAATGATAATCCTAATAAAATAAATGATCAGTAAATCAAGAGAAGATAACAATTAAAAAAACTAGAAGAGCTTTAAAAAAAGATGCAAGTCATGAATGTCCAGCATAGATAAGAATTGGAGTTCATAAAAAAGTTTCAAACAGAAATCTAGATTAAAAACCTTATTGAGAGTTTGATCCCTGGTACCAGACAAAGAAAACAAAACAAAACAAACCTTATTGAAAGTACAGGCTTGACCAATGTGAGACCTAGAAGACAGGGCTGTGGCTGGGATCAACTAATGAGAGACACTAAAAATAACAAGGGAACTTGAAAAATGGATCCAGCAGCTGCTAGATCATGCAAAGGAGACTAATCTAAGATTAATTGGAAGTAATGAAAAAATCAGAAGACAGCACAAAGAGCATAAAAATAACTGACTACAAAAGTAAGAGAAAAAAAAATACCTTTCCAGATAAGGAAAAAGAATTTAACATACACATAAGTGAGGCATGTAGAACCCTGAATAGCCATGACCAGAAAAGAACCACCTCACCACACATAATACTCAAGGTTCCAGAAATGTAACAAAAGAGCAGAATTTAAAAGCTGTTAGAGAAAAGGAACAAATTAATTATAAAGGAAAACCCATCAGAATTACAGCAGACTTCTCAATACAAACCCTAAAGCCAAGTAGAGCCTGGAGTGAAATGTTTCAAGCCTGAAAAGTAAACAACTTCCAACCCAGACTGATGTATCCCACAAAACTATCTTTCAGAATTGATGGAGAAATAAGATACTTCCATGATAGAAAGCAACTAAACAAATTCATGAACACCAAATCAGCGCTCCCAAAAATTCTCAAGGACATTCTACAGAGACAATAGAGACAACAATGCCAAAAGGCCCAACAGAATGAATTTACTAGGCCAGGCAAGCATCTTAATTATTTTTCTCCTTGTTGGGACAAAATACCCAACACCAACAAGTGAAAGGAGGAGAGGTGCATTTCAGATCACAGTTTGTAGAGGTTTCAGTACACAGTCAGTTGGCTCCAAGGCAGGGCAACACAGTAGAGGGGCATCACAGAGAAGAAACAGTTCATGACACTGTAGGCAGAAGGTAATGAGCAGCAAGCAGCAGCAGCCAGCCTGCCTTTCCCTTTTATTTCATTCAGACCATCAGCCTTTTGGGTGGTGCTACCAGAACTATGTTAATTCCAGTTAGTGGAATCCAGTTAGGTGATTCCAGTTAATCACCCTTAATCCCAGTATCACATGCCCTAGATCCAGCCAACTCTGAAAGGCCCCATCTATGACTTCATGAAGATTGAGGGGGGGACAGGTAGATACAAAACATACAAAAATTCAATTAAATAGAATGGAATAAAAGGAACCAATGGCAGGAAAATAATGTAATGAAAAGGGTTAGTCAATAACTATCAGTTATAACCTTCAATGTGAATGGTCTCAATTCACTAATCAAAAGACAGTTCAGCAGAATAGATTGTGAAACAAGATCTAAGAATATGCTGCATACAAGAAACAAACCCAAAAACTTAACCTAAAAATTCATAGACTGAAAGTCAAAGGTTAGGAAAAATATTCCATGCAATAGAAACCCAGAAAAAAGTAGCATTGCTATTTCAATTGCAGACAAAGTATATTTCAAGACAAGACTGAGCAGAAGAGACAAAGAAGGTTAAGGGAACAATTCAACACAAAAGAATAACAATCATAAATATGTAAGCATAACTACTGGCACACTCAACTTCATAAAACAATAATAGACATGAAAAAAATCAGATAAGCACCAACTACAATATAGTTGTAAAGGGGAACCTCAATACCCCACTGCCACAAATAGAGAGATCAACTAGAGAAAAATCCAACAAAGAAATACCAGAGTTGAACCAAACCTTTCAACAAATGGACTTAATAGATAACTACAGAGTTTTTCACCTAACAGAATACACATTCAACAGCACATGGAACTTTCTCCAAAATAGATCACACACTAGCCCATAGAATACGCTTAAGTAAATGCAAAGAGATGAAAATCATCCCATGCATATTATCAGATCATGGTGCAATGAACAACAGCAAAAGAACACCACACAAATGGGAAGGGGAGAGACATTTGGAGGGAGGCAGGAGGGAAGGAAGACCTAAAAAAAAGAATTAAGATGTGTTATGTACATGTACAGACTCTTCGTGATGAACACGATCACTGTGTACTGCAAACATGTACTAATTAAAACAGAAAATAAATAAAAAGCAATTAATTTTTCTATCAAAAATTCAAAATATAAAGGAATCCCACATATTTATATACATGCTCAGTTAGAAGGTAACTGGGAGGTGTGGGGTGCCAAAATGATAAAAGGCATTGTCTAAAGTGGGTATTATTTGGTGATTATCGTAAGGTGATCTCCCTTAATTTTACATAGTACAGCCAGGCGTGGCAGTGCACACCTGTAATCCCAGCACTTGGGAGGCTGAGGCAGGAGGTTCCCTGCGAGTTTGAGACCAGCCTGGGCTACATAGTGATTTCCAGGTCAGTCTCAACCACATAGTGAGACCCTGTCTCAAACAAACAATTTTACATAGTACAAAGCTCTTGTAGATTTCAGAACCAGAGAAACAACATCTGAGTATTATAATGCCTGGAGTAACCCTTCTTAGCTGTACCTCTACCCTGGCCATCTTCTTTCTACGTAGCTTCAAGTAGGCTTGTATTGTGGGGCAGGACACAAGTTTGCAGAGAAAATAATGCCCCTTCTTTTTATCATGGATAACAAGGTACACTTGAAATGCTATTAAAATATGAGTATAGTGTCATAAATGCCAATCTTGGAAGCTATTATTCTCTTAGGATCCAATTATGACCAGGTTTCATCCTCCCAATAATATCCGTTAAGACAGTGAAGGCAACGACTTAACAAAACTTAGATTTCCGGTTCCCGTTCAACCTTATTCCTGAGAGTCTTCTCTGAGCAGAAGCCCCTTTCTGTTCTTGTGCAGATGGCAAGAGATACCACTCTTCCCAGGAGCTTACATCTGAACTACGTTCCAGTAAAGCCCTTTGTAGAAGACAGGGGAGATCCCTAAATCAGCACAACTGGCATACTTATCTTTTTTTGCTGTTGATTGAAGTTGTCAATAATAACGCCAATGAAGAGATTCAGTGTAAAGAATGAGCCAAAGATGATAAAAGCTATGAAGTAAACATACATGACTACATGTGCCTCAAATTGTGGTGGTCCGTCCTGTTGGGGATTTTTTAATAAGAAAAAACACTTAGTGAAGAGAAATGAATCCATCCTAACTGCTTCACGTAGAAAACAAAACTGTCTCTTGGCAGCAACCCTAACGTTACCTCCTGTTGACAGCCACAGTTGCTATGGGGAGCTCTTTTGTTCCCCTCACATAATTTGAGTGGTACTCATGGTGGGGAGTTGGGTGGCTGGAGGCATGGATTTTGCTTCTAAGCAATGGAGATCCATTTAAGAGATTTTAAGTGGGAGGAGTGACATGATCACATTTCTCTTTTGCAAATCTCCTGAGTGAACACTCACGCACTGTTGGTGGAATGAACATTAGTACAGCCATGATGGAAAACAGTGTTCTTTAGAAAACTAAAAATAGAACTACCATATGATCTAGCTCTCACATTCCTTGATATATATCTGAAGGAAATGAAGCCAGCATGCAACAGAGGGGTACTTGCATAACCATATTTATCAAGACAGTATTCACAATAGCCAAGGTATGAAAATCAGCCTAAGTACCTATCAACAAATGAATGGATAAAGAAAATATGGTATTTATACCCAGCGGAGGACTATTCAGTAATAAGGAAGAGTTAAATCCCATTATTTGCAGGAAAATGAATGAAAGTGGAAGACCTCATTTTAAACGAAATAAGCCAGACATCAAAAGACAAGTATAGCCAGGTTTGGTGGCCCACGCCTGTAATCCCAGCACTCAGAAGGCTGAAGCAGGAGGATCACTGTGAGTTCAAAACCAGCCTGGGCTACACAGTGAGTTCCAGGTTAGTCTCACTACATAAGTGAGACCCTGACTCAAAAAAACAAAAACAAAAACAAAAGACAAGTATAACACATTTTCCCTCATTTGTGTAAACTATCAAAATAAAACAACCACCAAAACAAAGATGACCTAAAGGTAGAAAATGGTATTAAGAGTCTGGGTAGGGGACCATGGAAGAAGGGACAGCAGAGGAAACAAAGGCAGAAGAGGGGAGAGGCATGAATAAGGTTCAGTTATACTGGTACTAAAATGTCACCGTGAACCCCACTGTACCTCATGTGTGCAATTAATATAATTACTATAATATGCGTTCATAGTTACAATAGTAGTTTTTAAAATTGAAAAAAGAATTCCCTGTGTGTCTGTATGGATATACATCAGAAGTAACCCTAGTGAAGGCAAGGTTGCCAGAGAAGGGGTGCAGAGGGACAGGTCTACCAAACACTGACTGAATACATCCTTCATATCAACACCGCGGTCCTGTGCATCGCTCTATCTGTGGTTTTGCCCTTTCACTCTTGAATTCCTAGTGTTGAGCAGCATGACAATCAGGCTTTGGAGTAGACACACATTAACTCCAACCAAGTCCCTCAGGTTGGTATTTGCCCGAAGTATCTGAGACTCCTTTCATCCCAGTTCTTTATGTTCTTGAATAGATATTTTTTATTTCTAATTCCCACATAGTAACCCATGTTTATGGGAGTGTGGTGCGACATATATAAATCAGCATTAGTATACCCATAGGCTCAGACATTGATCATTTATTCTTTGTGGAGAACTTTCAAAATCTTCTCTACTAGCTATTTTGAAATAATTAATGGTTGTCAACCATAGTTATTCTGCTGTGCAATAGAACATCAGAAGCTATTCTTCTTACCCAATTTCATTTCGGTACATTAACCATTTTCTCTCCACCCTTCTGTCCAGGGTTCTGATAACCACTCTTCTGTTCTCTACCTCTATGAGACCACAGCTTCTGCATTTAAATGAGAACATGAAATATTTGCCTTTTCGTGCCTGACTTATTTCATTGCATATAATGTTGAGTAACATGTCATTCATGTTGAAAATGACAAAATATCATTATTTTTTTAATGACTGAATACTATCCCCTTGTGTATGTTTACCACATATTCTTTATCCACTGGTAGACACTCAGATTAAGTTCATATCTTGGCCACTGTGAATAGTGCTGCAAAAAAACATGCAAATGCAGATGAATCTTCAAAGTACCAATTTCAACTTCTTTGGATGTATATACCCATATGGGCCATATGGTAGTTACACTACTGCTTTTTTGAGTAATCTCCACGCTGTTTTTCATAGTGGTTATACCAGTTTACATTCTCACTGCCAGTGTACAAGACTTGCCTTTTCTTCGTGTCCTCCCAGCATCTGGTATTTGTTTTGATAATAGCTATTCTAACCTGGGTAAGGTGATGTATCTGTGTGGTTTTGATCTGCATTTCTCTGATGATTCATAATGTCGAGTATTTTTTCGTATATTTGTCGGTCATTTTCATACCCTATTTGAGAAATGTCTATTCAGGTCATTTGCTCATTTTAAAGCTGGACTCTTTTTTTTTTGTTCCCAAGTTGTTTGCGTTCCTTATATATTCTGGATGTGAGCCTTAGGTGAATGAATAGTGTGCACATACTGCCATCGGCTTTATGCTTTTGGGGACAGCTAGTGAGATGATTTTCCTTTTTTTTTCTCTCTCTCTCTCTCCTGATCACTTTTTAAAAATAGATCTGTGAGTGTTGATAGCTCTGTCATCTGTGGGATTTTTCTGTGATGTCTGTCATTCAGTACCCACCACTGGCACATTCTATGGCTCTGGGCAGCTCTCTTCCTTTCTAACCCTCAATTTTCCCAGCTGGGAAAAAGAAAACAGAAAACAGAATCGATTGTGGAATATTCTTCAAACTTCTGGAACCCATGATTATTTTTTCACTAACTGAAACTGAGAGTTGGCAATCACCAGAATCCCCTCTAGTCTCCAGGGAAACTGGAGCCATAGGAGGGTCTCTCTCGCTCAGACTTAGCTCAATACTAAGGATTTCTCACAGTCTAAAACAGGTGGGCTCTGAAATTTGCTTTCTTTCCTGTCCATCCACTTGGAAGAGATGAGAAGAAACCTCAACCCTCCTGTTATTCTGTTGCTTCTGGCTCTACCGCTCACATGAATGTTTCTTCCTCATTCATCACAGAGAAAGAACACTGGGCTTAAAAACTATGGGGTGTCAGATTTTCACCAGAGAATGTATTGGAGCACTGTTTACGAAGCGGTGGCATTTCATAATTTTTTCCCAAAGAAAACAAAGCAGAGAACCTTGGCTGCTAGAACTATAGTACAGGAAAGTTTTGGATTGCCCATGTACTCACAATATCTCTGATTTGAATCTAACATTCTAGAACACGGTGTAACATAGACTCACTTTCGTGGAATCCACAGCTGCATACATAATTTCCATCCAGCCTTTATATGTTGCCTGCAACAGAAGCAGAGAAACACGGCCTCGACTGTAGTCTTACCAATGATGAGCACACACTATGCAAAGGTTGCCAGGCAGAGTGGGCAAATGTCAGTAAGATGGTTCCCATCGTGCCTGGATGGAATACCCACATAAAAGAACATAGAGTCAGATGTGGTAGTGCACATCTGCAGTCCCAGCTTTTCACAAGGTGGAAGCAAAAAGATCAAGAGTTTGAGACCAACCTCAAATTTACTGAGTTGTCTACCCCTTGCTTCACAAATAAAAAAAGTAAAAATGGCTGGGAATATAGCTCCAGGGTGAAGGCCCTGGGTCCAACCTTTAGTACCATAAAATGAAAACAAAACAATCGCAGCACCTTGGATTATTTTTCCCTCTTCATTTGCATGAGACAAAAAGTTTAAAAAAACAAAAACAAACCTGGAAGATTGCTAGAGAATCTGAGCCCCAATCACAGGAAAGACCAGATTCTTTCCTGATGCCACCTCAGTCTGCAAAACCGGTCCAAGACCCAGCTACTGTCATCTGAATGGGGAATTGTTCACAATGACCTGTACCTGAGCCTCTGCTCCTGTCTGGCTGGAGCTCAAGGGAGCATGCAAAATACCACAGAAGATAGAGGAGATGTGCACATCTGTAAAGGGCATCACTCAGGATTTGGGGCTCAGTGGTCCAGAGTTGGAATGCTCAGTGAGGAACAGTTTCAGAAGGCACTGGCTCCCACATGAGGATCTGATTCTATTATCTTAATGGAGTCACTGTGTTTTATGACCTGAAAAATTATTTAAGACTTTTGCAAGCTTTCTCTTCTCATAATGAAAAACATACCAACAGCACTTACCACTTGCAGCAGAGCGAGGTAAGCCATCCCCACGTGGTCAAAGTTGACATTTGGGGGGTTCCAGGTGTAATTTTGAGTGCATTTGCCATCTGGTAGAATTGTGTAATTAGCCACATTTCCGAACTTTCCAGAAAATAAGTTTACTCCCAGAATACAAAATATGAGCCAGAAAATGAGGCAGACAAACAAAACATTCACAATGGCAGGTATGGCCCCTATGAGAGCATTAACCACCACCTTAAGGAAACAAAGCAAAAGAAAAACATAACAGATGGGTAGGACTTACCAAATCTTGACCATCCCATGATGAGCCTGATGTGCAGGGCTGGATTTCCTCAAATTCTCTCTTTACTCACTACGCCTTGTCCCCCACCCCATGGCAAATCCTGCTGTCAGTTCCAGTTGTAACTAAGAATACCTAAGCAGCAACCTGTGATGACTTAGGAGATCCCTGCTCTAGGATTCTGAAGGGGTTGGGTGGGAGGAACTCTAGGAAAAGCTTAACAATTGAAGAAAGGCCAATCCTAGAAGAGCAGTCAGTTTCTCTGCCTTTCTCTGCCAGGGGAAATCTCCAACCATCCACTTGGAAACTACCTTCATTCCTTCAAATCGAGACAGGGCTCGAAGAGGCCTCAGTGCTCGCAGAGTCCGGAAGGCTTTCCATTGCTGTAGGTCCACAAAACTGACCACCAATGAGACCTGGGGGGAAGAGAATCTGCCTGTGAGTGCCTGGGGAAGCCAAGAGAGTTCAAGAGGCCAAGTCTAGCAGCAAATCAGACCCTGCTGGAGGAAGAAGGCAGAGGAGAGGCCACTGCTCTCCTTGTCTGGCAAATCTAGTCCATAAAATACATTTGTATTTCATAATGAAAGACCAGGAAAAAGGAAACCCAAGAAACTAATGTGAATTGAAGAAAACCAAAGAGATGTGACAATGATCTATGGACTGGGATTCTGAACTGGGTCCTGGATTTAGGTGGGGACCAAAGGCGGGTCAATAGAATTAATCATAAAGAATCTTGTTGTGACAACTGATAAAATTGAAAAATGGATGTAGATTTCAGTATAGAATTAGCACTAAACTTCCTAACTTTGATCATTATATTCTAATTACATGATATAGTACCCTTATTAGAAAATATAGACTGCAATGTTTAGCAGTAAAGGTACATGATGCTTGCAATTTAATTTTAGAGAGAGAGGGAGAGGAGGGAGGGATGGAGGGAGAGAAAATATGAGAATATATGCAGATGGGAAACTGGTAAAACTGGAGAGATGAGGGGTTCTTTATAATATTACTTGCAGCTTTTCAATTAGTTTGAAAATATATCAAAAAAAATCACAAAGAGAAAAACAACTTGTTTGCTAATGTTTCTCCTTACTTACATAGCTCCTTTTTGGGAAATAAAATGCATTTTCCACTCCTAAATACTTTTTCCTAATGGGACAGGACTGAGGGTTGAGAAGCTATGCTAAGTACACTAAATGAAACCCTAACAATATGCTGAACTCAATGACCTCTTTTCTACAGATGTTCAGTATCTCTTATTTGTCATGGAGTCTCTGAGGTTTGTCTTGGAAGAGGAGTAGCTAAGTTGGCCAGAAGGTGAATTGTGATGTCCTTGAAATAGCCAAAGTCAAAGTTTACTGCTATCCAGAACATTCCCCACTTGTCCTGTCAGCTTCAGTGTAGTAGTAACATACTTGTAATATGACAGAATAGTACAATTAAAAAATTTTATAATCAATTTAAAATGTTCTTATCAAACCAAGATACGTCATGTAAAGGTATAAGTTCCCAATGATGAATGCAACTGTATCGAATGCCTAAAATGTACCAGTATAAGAATTTAAGAGAAAAAAATAAATCAAACAAAATGTTCTTATTTATCATGATTTTTTAAATAGGCGTTTGGCGATAGTACTGCTTGTTGACAGAGTATTCCAGGGCGTTTCTCACAAACACTCTTCCTACTGTCCCTAGCCTAGGAAAAGGATGGCAGCACCTAGCTTGCATTTATCATTCTGCATTGCTTCTGAAATCCATCATGCATATTCCTATAGTCCATGCCTTTTAACGGCTGTAGAATATTATAACATATAAACAATCAAGTTTTTTGGATCTGTTCTCCCTTGGTGAGTTTCTTGATAATTTCCGTTTCTTTACTACTCTGAACTGCAGTGAATGACAGCATGTGTGTTTTTCCTGGGTATATATTTAAGAGTTTTCTTTGGATGTAGAAAAGAAAGTGATAGTTCTAGAGTATACATTGGGGTCATTTATAATTTTATTTAATAGTGCAAAGCTTTTCCCACAATTTGTACCATGTAAATTGTTAGTAGTGATTAAGATATTCCATTTTCCTATATCCTTCTCAATATTAGATATCAATTAACTTTCAAATATTTGCCCATCGAATGGGTGAAAAAGGTCTCTGATTTTGCAGTGTACTTCTGTGCTAACTAGTGAAAGTACCAGTAGTGTGTACTTCTTTATATACATTTATTATTATCTTAAATTCCTTCTGTGAGTTGCCTGTTTGTATTTTTCTTTCATTATTACTTTGGCTTGTCTTTCTCCTGAAGATCTGTAGGGAGTTTTATATATTACAAGTAATAATGATCTACTACCTGCATGACAAATACTGTACCTCAGGCTCTCGCTTATCTTTAATTATAATTTCAGTATTGTTGAATAAGAAAATGAAAGTTTTATATTTTGATGTAGTTGAATTTGCATATTTTATGTGGTTTGTGTTTGCATTTTTCTACTCCAAAATTGTAAAAATTATTACATGTAATGTTGATTGACAAGCAACATTATAGGATTGGTCATATAAAGTCTCTCACTTAGCCAGGCACAGTGGCACCTGCCTGAAATCTCAGCACTTGGAAGGCTGAGGCAGGATGGTTGCCATGAATTCAAGGCCACTCTGAACTACATGGCAAGACCTGTCTCAAACCCTCCCTGCAACTCCCTCACTTACTCTGCACAGCAACGTCCCAAGCTAAGCGGTATACTACAGCACCTATCATGTAACAGGTGAGAAAGCCTGAAACTCAGACAATGAGACTTGTTTCAGGTCAAGGAGTTGATTAGTGGTCAAACGGAGACTCACAGATTAGTTTGTATGCTGCTCAGGCTAACAACAGTAGTAGTGAACCACACTTACTGAGTGCTTTCCCTGGTTTCTAAACATATACGATTATAACATTATTTTCTTTTCTTGATCATTTCTGTTCTATTTATTTTGTTATCAAGGTCATGCTTGTCTCATTATTAGGTTTGTAAGTTTTCTCTCCTTTTCTACTCTGTAACAATTTGAAAAAGAGTGGGGTTAACTGCTCTTTGGGAGCGTAGTAAAACTTGCCTATGAAAACCATCTGGTGCTGGTTCTTTTAGTGGTTTGACTGCTGTTTTGATATTTTAAGGGTTATTGCTAGATTATTATTTTATATTTGGTAGATTTAGTCAGTTCATAATCCTCATTTTTATTAATGAAAGAACTCATGTAAAAGAAGGGAAATGTTCTGTCCAAGGTTGCATTGATCAATTATCTTGAGGATGTAGCCTCCTAGTAGCACAGTTAGAAACAAAGGAGCTGAGAGAGTCACTTTCTTCCTTCTCCTTAACTGGAAACAGCACCCTATGGTTATTCCTGCTTCCATTATCATAAGAGAGATACAAAAATAACAGAAGCCTAAGAGATCGCCATGCATTGGTGCCAATGAGGGATTTGGGGGGAGGCACCAAAAGCTGGGGTGTCTGCACTTTAGATTCTGAAAGCCTGAGTTATTGGCCCTTTGCCCCCTTTTTCCTGATGTTCTTACCTTTCTCATGATCTTCAGTAAAAGTAGCTACTTACCACTCACTACTGGGTGCATGCTTTCCTCATCATACACAAGAACCTGGACTATTATTGGCCCATTCAACTATAATACTAAGTGTTGGACTTGTGTAATACTCAGTAAGCAAAGCTCCACCACGGAGATGACAGTCTTCTGTTCACAAGACTTCTAGTTCACCAACTTGCAGGCTTTTCATCATAACTTAAGATATTGGGCAAGTTATTTGCACTCTGGAAACTAAAAACATAGTGTTTCTGTTCCCTTCTTCAAGTCCTCTTAGAGCCCCCAGGTACTGATGATTTTGTAAAGTGCCTGAACCACACAGCCTGTTTTTGCCCACTAGCAATTTGTTTTCCTGGCAAGGTTTACTCCACTGAATTATGCTCATGCACTTATTTTTCTAATTCCTAGCTTGGACAAAAATCTAACTATTTCATGGTAGAAAAAATAGATATTAAAATTTAAGACTTTGGGGTGAGACTTACTAGGTTTTGGTCTTGATTTTTGTTTTGGGGGAGGTTGTTTTTGTTTGTCTGTTTGTTTGGTTTTGAGGCAGGGTCTTGCTATGTAGTCCAGGCTGGCCTTGAACTCACTATGCAGCCCACGCTGGCCTCAAACTAACAGTGATCTCCCTGACTCAGCCTCCTGAATGCTAGGATTACAGGCATAACCCACCACATCTAGCTCTGGGACTTATGTTTTGAATCTTACCTCCACTACTTCTAGGTGGGCACTATTGAACATTCTTTAGCTCTCTGTGGTTTATTTACTTCCTTTGAATATGGAGAAAATAGGGCCATGGATTTAGCTCAGTGGTGCCACTGCCTGCCTCGCAAGTGCAAGGTGCCAAGTTCAATCCCCCGTACAAAGCAAACAAACAAAACTGAATATGGAGAAAATAATAAGAGTGGCTGTGGTAAGTACAAGAGAGAACACAAGCAGAGGATATGGCACAGTTCCTAGTATGGAGAAAGCCCTTCAATAAACATGGTCTACCATTTCTACCATTAGCTTTAGCGTTATGGAGGTAGAAGGAGATAGAAATTCCGGTTTCACCACTGATCTGCCCTGTGACTTGAAACATGTTCCTAGCCCTCTAAGCGTCAGGTTGCCCCATCCGTGATATGGTAGCTGTCTTAACTCAGAACAACTGTGTATGTTAAGTGAGAGTGCTTATGGAGACAAGAGTGTGAGTGCCATCACAGGAAAGTGCTTAGAAAGAGCAGTGTGTCAAAGGTGGGGCCCAGGAGAGGCTGGGTTGCTGACAGACAGACGGCGACTACTTGTACTTTCTCTGAAGAGTCAAGGACACAAGAAACATTTTGGAGAGGCACACATAAAAGGCACACAGGAAAAGCAGTTCCCTCAAAATCCCCTTTCTCACCCCCTGCTCCAAATTGCTTGGGACACATAGATGGTAAACTTACGACCACAATGATGAAATCCAGCCAGCACCAGGCATTGGTGAAATACTTGCTAAATCCAAAGGCCACCCATTTCAGAGCCATCTCCAGGACAAAAATAGACGTGAAAATATTGTCAGTACAATTTAGTAAATTTTGGATGTGGCGATAATTAGAAAGGTGAATATCTTCAAATACCTGAAATAATAAAACATAACCATAGGCCAGGTTGGATATTTGCAAAGAATTCCTTGCTTACTTTCTGTTTTTCTACCTTATGTTAATAAAAACTAGTGTTTCTTTTAGTGATAAGGTTTTGCTCTAAAGGTATTAAAGCTATCTAGAATTTTCCAATGGAATTGATTCTTCAAGTAAATGAAATAAAAAATGGAAAATCTTACCAAAATTTGTACATTTCTGTCGGCCCTATGATCCCATGGTCTCCATCACTAGCCCTAGAATACTTCCAGGTAGATCTTCCTAGTGGATCACTGCACCATTTCCTGGCCTTACTAATCCTTTCAATTCTTCCCAACCTTTTCGGAAACACTCAGAAGCATAGGTCATCTTTTTCATTCTCCCAGTCACCTCAGTGAGGCCACTGTTTGTTTGCCTCTTGAGGACAGACAAATGTGACTGGAGTTAGAGACTCATTTTCTCTCTCATTTTGAAACCTTAGCAACAGGTTGGCTAAGCAAGTCTGAGTTAGCTCAGTGAATGAGCTAGCCCAACAACCGAGCTTGGGAGGCTCTTGTTTTATGATTAAACCATTTTTGGATCCAGGAGGTTCTCATTATTATGTAGTTGTCCAGACCAAGCTTGTGAAATTCTAACAAGCCCCAAATCTATAATGTGTCTTCTGATTCAGTGGAAATGGGGGTGGGGGCAAGACTCAGCATTAAGGTTGGCTGAGCTGCTGGCCCGTAGACCAAATACAGTTCATTTTGCTATTCCAGTTTTTGTATAAATACGTACAATGACATGGGCTGGGTCTCTCTCCTGGCACCCTCTGCTTTGTATGTTCAGTACTGCTCTGCCCACTTACACTTGCCTCACTGAAGATCAGACCAGTCGTGGTGCCCTCTGCCACATCTCTGATCACACCCCTGTGTCCATGCCTTTGGACAGCACCTCTGCTCTCCCACTGACTTGCACAAGCAGCGTGTATGGAGTAGAGCCCCGGAATAAAGGCAGACATCAGTGGGACATGGTCACCAGAAGACACAGGTAACCCCCTGACCAAGGACTATCAATAAAAATTAATTAAGGGAGTCCCCTGGGGTGGCTCTAGAGACGTTTGCTTTTGTGTTTGAGGAAGTTGATTTGTCTCTAAATCAAGGAGAAACCAGGAGTCTGTTCACTTAACATAACAAACAGGAAGGGAGGTTATTTCCATATTACGACAGTCTTAAGGGGAGACATAAGATAGAAAAAAGAGAGAGTAAAGATAGGAAAGGGAAGAAAAGACAGAGGAAGGGAAAAGATAAGTGAGTTAAAGAGGAGTTTATTACTATGTCTCTGTAAACAGTTATTTTTAAACCTCCCTGGGACTTGGGACTCAGACCACAGTTCAAAGATCATCAAAATAGAGCAGAATCTTCTTTCCTACCTTTCAAGGGGTGGTGAGTGATAAGAAATATCAGAGCATCTGATTATGTCCTACTCTGGTTCCTGTAGCCCCCTTCCACAAATATTTTGTCTTTTTGAAAGTAGCACTATGATCTTCAGAAGAAGGGAGGATAGGAACACTTATCTAAAGGAAATATGTATAATAAAAGGAATAATAAAAAGGTCCAGAAATCCTCCGAGATGAGGGGTAGAGATCAAGGGCTAGATTCTAGAAATCACTTACAGTATCTCTGGCATGGGAATTTCATAGTTGCATTGCGACTATAGAAGTTGTTGTGCAAAACCCTACCTGCTAAAGGAACCACCAGTGAAAACCCCACTTCTGACTGGTCTTCCCACATTCACAGACCCATGAGAGGGGCCCTGGATGACCTGATACCCAATGTCTCCACAAGACTGATAATTTACCAGTGCCCCACTGCTCAGCAGAATCACAAAGATAATGAAGCTCTCAAACCAACTGTGTTTGACTATTTGGTAGCAGGTTTTCCGTAGGTTCCACCAAATGACCCAGAGTGACTTTCTCTTATCCATTTTACAACATGGAAGGAAGGAACTCAGACCTGCAAGGAAGCAGCATGAGTACTATCATTAGTGCTTTAGTCAAAGGAATTAATCGCCCCAATTCTTCACTCCTTCTCATATTCATGTCCCCTGTCTTGTGACCTACTGTTTTTTCATTAAAAAGGTAAAAATCGCTTTCCAACTCCTTAAATCTGGGCTTCTCCACGTGACTTGCTTTGATCAGTAGGGTGGAGCTGTGGTCACAGTATACTAGCTTTGAGCCTAGGCTGTGAAAACCCTTGCATGTTTCCATTTGCCCTCTTGTACCTTCTCTACAGGGAAGACATGTGTAGTTTACCCCGTTGGTTCTGGGAAAGGATGGTAGACTTGAAGCAAAGACAAGTTGCCCAATTGACTTCAGGCTAGATCCTCTGATTCCAAGAAGACAATAACACTCACATGAGTAAAGCCATCTACCATTAGCAGATACCCAGCATAGATCAAATGAGTCATGCAGATCCTTTACTGTACGCCACTGAGGTTTTGTGGTTGCTTATCATGAAATAAATTTGGGGGGACTAGCATACAGATTGTGTCCAAAGGACTTCAGGAATGAGATACACACAGTCATAGGGTTTGTGAACCACCCAAGCCATGCATGAAAGAATCTGGCCACTTTCAGAGGTGTTTCCAAATAGCTGAGCATTTGTTCTTAACATGCACAGGCTTCTAACTTGTAGATCACATTATCCTTTCCTCCTTATTGTCTCTTCCTCTTCAAATTCTGACAATCCCTACTTCACAGTGAATACACCATTCCATTCTTTCCTCATCATCTTTCTAAGCCACTGTGAGATCTCCTCACTCTGCCCCTTTCCTCCCTCCTATCTTTCAGAACATCAAGAGGTTGTACACCTTCCTATAAGACTGTTTATTCTGACCTTTTATTCTACTCCTTCTAGAAACCCACATTGTCCTTCTCTATTGTTGACATCCTGTGCATATTTCAAGGATCAGGAAATCCCTAAACTAGCCTCTGTCCAGCTTTGGGACTATCAGACAACCTGAAATATGAATTTGGAATCCTTTCTTGGTCTAGTTTAGTCCCAAACTTATGGAGAAATTTTTAATTTTAGATGACTTTATTCATTTGTTAAGACGCTTATTTATTGATTTAAACCCACTATCTTGGCCAGGTTCTGTTTTCACACTACATACACAAGGCTGATTAAGTCAGTGCTTTCATTCTCAGGGATCCATAGCAGAGGTACATACAAATAAATTCCCACCATAAATAGAAGAAATAATAAAGGTTCATAGGGAAGAGTAGCACTGCATCTACTGAAGGAATCAGGAAAGTCCACATTTATTATTGCTTTATGTATTATATGCCAGACACTCTTCGAAGGGATTTGTATTTATTCATTTAAAACCCACAACAACCTTGTGTAGGGAGTACTATTATTATCTTCATTTTACAGTGAGGCACAGAAAGGTTAACTAAATTGTTCAAGTCATATAACTTGTAAATGGAAGAGTCAGAATTTGAGCTCAGGCAGTCTAGACGCTAAGCTAAAGATAGAAACTGCAACAGCCAAGTACTCATTTTGGTCTATTACCTCAAAAACACTAATGGTGGATGCACTAGGGACTATACAATGTGGTAGATATTTTGATTAGTGGGCTTCATAAGGACAATTTTTCTAGAATGTTTATCCTGCCTGTGCAAGCAGAGCTCACATAAATCATTTCCTGAAATGCATTCTGCTTGGACCTGATAATGGTCCCACAGGTCTCTAGGTACCATTGCATTCCTTTTGTCCCTAACAAAGAAGGAATCTACCCAAACCACAAAGCTACAAAGAAGATTCCCATTCAGACTTGTTGAACTGTATGCCAGAATATGGTCACTTACCTTTCGGCAAACATCTCTCTGGTTGCTTTGAGGGGTGGACCATTTTATATAAATTTCCAACAGGATCCTGCAGATCAATAGTGCTACATTCTGATAACACACTGATTGCATCGGACTTCTGCAGATCGTAATATAGGAAAGGAGAGTCAGTTGCCAATACCCTGTCTCACCCCTGTAGTATCTGGTTCCTTACTGTCTGATTTGTTAAGAGACGAAACCAAATAGGCAAAAGCTTCTAGGTATCAAGGGTATAAAGCAAGCACCCTTCCTTTTGGGTCTCTTTCTAAGTGTTCTGATCTGTTTGACCTCAGGAGAGGACTGTAACTACTCTCCAAGGCTGAGGGGTGATAAAGCACACAGAGACAAGTACTCAGCCTTTTCCTCTCCGCAAATCATAACTTTGACAGGCTGCTTCACTTCAGTTGGGGAAACCAGGTAATGAGAAGGCTGAGAGTGTGATTTTTACCTACCGCAGCTCATAGATTAATAGGCTTAGGAGAGTTCTCATTGATTTTGCTCTGTAAAAGACATTCTGCAAAGTCTAGAGTCATTTTAATCATCAAAACTTGAGGATATGACTGAAATCTAGAGGACAAGGACACAGCTAAACATCCTACAATTCACAAGGAAAAGCCCACCAAAACAAATTATCTTGCCTCAGACGTCATAGCAGCAAAGCTAAGACAGTGTGGCCTACACTCCTCTTAAGACTCAGCTCTGGCAACTACCTCTGCATTAATTCTGATACTCTTCCATAATGGCTATTTTGGAGGTGTGTGGATGAGTCACATATGCTTTCTGACAATACCCAAGGAAAATTACCTTCTGGGGATTCTGTGTGGTCAAAGAAAAATCTTCAGAGAACACATCAATTTCCACACTTTGAACTCCTGGGCTGGTGGGCTTCTTGGTCTCTTGATGGCCACAGTCCTGACATAGAGATGTGCAGAATAAAATTAATATTCTTCCGGGACATCTCACACATGAGGTAAAACAAGTCTGATGTCTATTTCACTTTCTGTTTGCCATGAGAATAGTCTCTGACATTATTTTTTTTTCTTTTAAAAAAATTCCTCCTGGAAAAATTCAGCATGGAATAATTCTAGAAAAATGATTACACAAAATAGATACTGAAACTTACTGCAAAGTTACATAATCAAAATAGGAACAAAATTTATCAAATAATTCAGAGAATAAACTTCTACAGGGATTTAATATATTTTAAATGTGTTCTTTCAATTAAATAGCTAAACAACGAATTATTTAATCAATAGTAATGGTATACACTGGCATAACACAGTAAAAATAAAATCAATAATCAAATGACAACCTGCTGTAAAGAGTGAATTCACACCTGTGAATTCCACACACTGACCACAGCCATCCACGAACTCCAAGCCTATTCTGTATTTTGTTTCCCCTCACATGGGGCAGCAGAGGTGCTAGCCAACCAGCTGACCTTACTGTGGAGAGAAGACAAGCCCTGGAGAGTCAGCAATGGCAGGGAAAAATAATGCACCTGATCAGGAATACTAACCCCAATAAAAGCCCATGGTTATTGTAAACTATAAAAACAGAGCGAGGTTTTATCCTGAAAATGACTCCTTCATGGCAGACTGAAGCTGGAGAAGAAACCAAGTGCAGTACCTGACATTGTCAGATACCATTTTGGGAAAGGGTTAACTGTTTAAGATTGAGCCAGAGAAAAACTACAGAACAACTTTGCTTTGGGGCTTCCAGTATTACCTTCTCTCAGTGACTGGGTGAGAGACAACTGCAAAGAGGGTTCAGGATGGGAACAGAACCCCCCGAGAAGTTTAATCTCAGTGATGGAAGGACACAGCCCTGGCCTCCATGGTAAGAAAACATGCCTTGCAAGTGTGGCTTTCAGAGGTGGTGGGAACTAAAAATACTGGCATTAAGACCATCAGTCTACTTGAAGCCCAAGCCCATTACTAACATCCAGCAGAGAGAGGCAGTCTGATTGCTTTCCCCATCTACCAAGTGAGCAAAGACACATCTGGGCTTGGACAGTTGCCACAGTCTGGGGTATAGGACAGAAGGCCCTCTATAGAGGGAGGTGGGAACTTCATAAACCCACTGACTGTAAAGCTAAGTAAAGAAAGTCAGGACTTCCTATGACTTGCTGGATTCTAAGACTGCAGACCCTGGAAAAATCCATTCATTCAAAAAGACAGAGGATTTTTTTTTTCTTTTAGACTCAATTTTTTTTTCTTTCATTAGTATTTGAAGGTTGTGTCTTTTCATTTTTTAAATTTGTTTCTTTAAATTTTTTGTTTTTCCCACTTATTTTTCTTTCATTTTACTCTTTTTTCTTATTCTTCTCTTTTGTTACTTTTACCTAATACTATTAATTTCCTTTTACTTAATAGGATACTTTATCTTACTTTTCTCCTCCTCATGTTTCATTGATTGATTTTTCAAATTCTACTTTTTAAATTTTCCAGTAATTCTCCTACCCGCTTCATCCTTACGAGTATAAACATCAAGCTTTATAAATCCTTAGATAGTTAACTCTACACTATTATTATTGAATACTGTTTTATTGTTAGTGGAGGTATAGTTATTGC
>NW_022900936.1:69326806-69483809 GCF_012274545.1 Fukomys damarensis | reverse complement strand
TATTCACTCTACGTCCATATTTGGTTTGTCTTAGTGTTTACACTACAATTATAGCCCTATTTTCTACACTTAAGGGTGGTACATTACTGGTTCTCACGATAAGTCAATAACCACTTTGTCTTAGATGATTGTTCTCATTGATTTAATTGCTGCTGTCAGTATCTGAGTCGCCTTGTGTCATTAACAATAGCGCAACCCATTCCTGGAGAACTGAGTGCTGGGCCAAATACAATGCAGCCTCTCCTCTCAGATAAATAAAGGAGGTTGGATCTTGGGACAGAACAATGGCCCATAGTTAGCCAGGCCCAGACTACACTACTGTAAAGCATTGTTCTCATTGATTTAATTGCTGCTGTCAGTATCTGAGTCGCCTTGTGTCATTAACAATAGCGCAACCCATTCCTGGAGAACTGAGTGCTGGGCCAAATACAATGCAGCCTCTCCTCTCAGATAAATAAAGGAGGTTGGATCTTGGGACAGAACAATGGCCCATAGTTAGCCAGGCCCAGACTACACTACTGTAAAGCAGACACTAACTAAAGAGGGCTTCATACTAACAACCATTTTAACCAGTCCACAAACCTCAACACAAACAGAACAAAATAACAGAAACCTGGGAAGACAACCGAATGACTCCAAAACTCCCAGTTCCCTGAAAGGTGAAAAATGGGGCACTGAGAGAAAGGATCAACAGCCACAGACAAATTATTTGAAAGGGTAACAGAGGTTAAAGAAAAAGATCAATAACGTGCTTGCTGAGCTCAAAGAAGATATAACTAAACAGATAATGAACTTAATCATCAGTAAGATTACAAAAGACACTAGTAAAAAGCTAGCTGAGTTTACAAAATGATACAAATCATGAATGAACCATTTAGCAAAAAATCAGAGTCCATGAAAAGCTATCAAACAGAAATCCAAATTAAAAATTATATTAAAAATATGGAGAGCAGAAGTGACTAATGTAAGACAGAGCTGGTGTTGCAGAGCAATTATTCAGAGATGCCTTAAAAATAACAAGAAAACAACAAAAAATGAATCTGACAGCTGCTAGATGACCCAAAGAAGGCAAATCTAAGATTAACCAGAATTAGTGAAAAATTAGAAGATAAGACAGGTGGCACTTTAAAAACTTGTTTACAGAAATAATAGTGGAAAAGTTTCAAGTATGGGGAAAGAATCTGACATAAAGATAAATGAGGTATATAAAATCCAAAATAGCCACCATCAGAAAAGAGTCTCTCCACTACTTGTATTTCAGAGTCAAAATACCAAAAGTCCAGCTCAAGGACAAAACACAAAGGCTGTTAGAGAAAAGCAAAAGAAACTTCTTATAAAGTAAATACAGTAGAATTAAGCAGCCTCCTCAACACAACTCTTAAAGGCAAGAAGAGTCTGGGTGAAGGGTTTAAAACCTGAAGAGAAAATTTCCAACCCAGACTGATACATCCTTCAAAACTATCTTCAAAAGTTGATAGCGAAATAAGGTCTTTCCATAACAAACAGCACCTAAGGATATTCATAACCTAAACAGTACTCCAAAATATTCTCAAAGGTATTCTAGAAATAGACAGTTAAGATAACAATTGCAAAGTGTCTAATAGAACAAATACAGTAAGGAAGATGAGTGGTTAAGTTTGGCGGGGGGAACCAGCAATAGGAAAATAATGCAATTACAGGAATGATTCAGTATCTTCCAATAATACCTATCAATATGCATGGTCTCAATTCCCCCACCATAAGACACAGACTAGCAGAATGGATCAAGGGGAAGAAAAACAAAAGCGAACCTTATGCTATATACAAAAACCTATTTAATCCCAAAAGAAATTTATAGGCTAAAAGTCAAAGGATGGAAAACAATATTCCATGCAATAGGAACCTGAAAACAAGCAGGAGTGGCTACCCTAATCCCAAAGCAGACTTCAAGACAAAACTGATCAGAAAAGGTAACCACATTTTGGTTAAGGAAATTATACAACATGAAGAGATAAAAATTATAAGCATATATGCACAGAGCACCAGCACACCTAATTTCATAAAATAAAAATGACTGAACAAAAAAGATCAGGTAAAGATCACCACAATCATACCTGAGGACCTCAAAACCCCACTGTCACAAATAGACAGGTCAACTACACACACACACACACACACACACACACACACACACACAAATCAACAAAGAAATATGAGTTGAATCAAACCTTGGAACAAATGGACTTCATAGAACTACAGTATGTCCCACACAACAACAACAGAATATACTTTCTTCTCAGAAGCACATGGGACTTCCTCCAAAATGGACCACATACTAGCCAACAAAGCATACTTGAATAAATGCAAAGACTGCAATGATCCCATAACTATTATCAGACCATAGAGCAATGAAACTGTAAATCAATGGCAGAGGAAACCACAGAAACTATGCAAACACAAGGAAATAAAATAATGCTCTCTTGAATAATCAGTGGGTCACAGAAGACCAAGCAAAAAATTAGACAGTTCCTAGAATTAAATGATAATGCCAGTATAACATACCAGAACTTATGGGAATTCGAAATTGGAAAAAAAATTGGCAGCTATTCCTCAGAGACAGGACTAATACCTAGAATACATAAAGAACCCCTCAAAATTAGATTTCCCCCCAAAGTAAAAGATCCTTTCATAAAATGAGCATCTGAAATGCATAGGTACTTCTCAGGGTGGTCAGTAAATACTTGAAGAAATGCTCAACATCATGGCTGTGGGGAGACTCTGGCTGCATGTAAAGAGGGAAAGCCCTCAGAGCAAAAGTTCCAAAGCTCCTGGAATTCATAGTTAAAGACTACAGAGGGTCTGCAAAGGCAGTAAGCTAAGCAGAAGCAACCATAAGTCATTTTCAGAGATGTCAGTTCTGGTGACTGTATTCCTTCTGCCCCCAAAAGACTGTTTAAACTAAGTCAGCAGGTGTCATGTCGCGAGCCAGCCTGTTCCTTCTCTGACCAAGACTCCTATACAGATGCCACAAATGTTTTGGTTCCGCATCTTTGTTCTCATGTCCTTCAATTACAAATCAGCAGCCATGGAGGTCTCAGTGGGCTTTTTTTCCTGAGGTTTTCTCTGATAAGTCTCAGTAAAGCAGTTCCTCTGGGCCTCTTGGCGTCCAAACCAAGTCTCATCTCCAAGTAATCTTTCTTCCTCGGCCCTGCCACAGTCACACACTATGACTGCCGGCCTCTGGAGAATACAAATGGAAACAACACAGATTTCTTCTTACCCCAGAAGGAATGGTGGCCATCATCCAGAAATCAAGTGATAACAAATGCTGGTAAAGCTGTGGTAGAAAACAAAACCCTTCTACATTGTTGGTAGGAATGTAAAGCAGTACAAACACTATGGAAGTTAATATGGAGATTCCTCAAAAAATTACAAACACCAATTCCATCTGATCCAGCTATTCCCAAAATACTTGTAGGTATCTTTCCAAAGAGAGCTAAAGACATCCTACTGCAGTGACACAGGCACAGCAGTGCAACTACTGTGCAACTAATAGCTAAATCCTGGAAGTGGATTTTATGTCTGTCAACAGATGATGAGTAGATAAAGAAAATGTGGTGTTTAAATACAACGGAATAGAGGCCTGCCCAGATTCCACTGGTAAGTGCACACAGATATCAAGAGCCCAGGTGGACCAGAACTGCATGGGTGCACGCAGGTCCCAGCCAGGGCCTTGCCCAGATCCCAGCTGTTGGGCCCATAGGCCCAAGCCAAAGGCCCTCCTGGGAAAGAGCTATGCAGGCAGGCAAGCAACAGCCAAAGGCCCACCCAGATACCACTGGTGAGTGCATGCAAACCCCAGACAGAAGCCTGCTCAGACACCAGTGACTCAGATGCACAGCCCCCAGCCAAAGGCCCTCCCAGACAGCAGCTATGCAGGGGGGCAGGCCCAAGCCAGGGGCACACCTAGATAATGTACAAAAATGAAGAGAACTGCCACTCTGAGGTCCAGTTTCCCAAATGGCCTCTACACTCTGCTCCTTAGAGTTGAAGGTATGCATTACTTCCTGGGCTAAAAGTATCTTGGCCCCACAGACTAATCATAGTACCTAGGTCTGAGTTGAAGTGGTATACTGCCCCCATAGGAATAAGTTCCTTGGCCACATCAAGGAACTATAAATCCCTGGGCTAAGAGGACATGTTTCCCTGTATTCTAGAGACAGAGAACTAGCTGAGCTGAGACATCTCACCCTACAGGCCGAAAAACTCTAGTACTCAGTCTCCTGGAACTCAACTAGCCTTCTAAAGACTGAGATGCTGAGACATTCCCCTCCCTGGGGAATGAAGTCATCACTGGGCTGCTCCCTGATCCCTACAGCCCAAGAGATAGTTTTTCTTTGTTGTTCAGGGATCCTTTCTATCACTGCTCATGGCCTCATATAGTCTAACTATCTGAAAGACCAGAGTTGGGCCAGGAATTTAGCTCAGTGGTTCTGCCACCTGACTCACAAGCACAAGGACCCCAGTTTAATTCCCTGATGCCAAATAATAATGATAATAATAATAATAATAATAATAATACTGAAAGACCAGAGTTATTCTTATGTAGTAGCTCGTCCCCTAGGACTTGAAGAAGTTGCACAGAGACCCTACTACTATATTAACTAGGGATGAGTTACTAGAACCTCCCAAGTATCATATTAAGTCTCATGTGCAGGTGAAAATGTTTTGTACTATGACAGCCCTCTATAAAGTTTGTGTGGCCATTAAGGTTGATTGTGTCAACTTAATTGGTTTGGAGCCACCCAGGGGACTGGTGGAACACACTTCTGGGTGTGTGTCAGTGGTTCATTCAGGTATGGCTTTGGATACTGTCTCTGGTCCCTAGCCCCTTCTCCTCTGACACTGCTCCCCTGATCTGCTTCCCCAACACCATGAACTAAGCAGCTTAGCCCCGCCATACCCTTATGCTCTGAAGTTTCTGCCTTGAAGCCAACCGACCATGGACTGAAACCACAAAACCTGTGAGCCACAAACTACCTGCTTTCTTCAGTTGTGGGTGTCAGGTATTTTGTCCCAGTGATGGGAAATTGACTAATAGAGTTATATTACTTGCTTTCAAAACTAACTGTAAGTTTACATTATCAAGATAATTTTGGTATTATTATAAAGATATATAAAAAGAGAAAGAGTTCAATGAAACCAAATTAATAGCACAGAAATATATGCCCATATGAATATATAAAAAGTATCTTAACTCAGTCATAACCAAAAATTAAATTGCAGTGGAAAATAAACTTGACCCTGAGATAAACCCATGAAAACTTGAAAAAACAAAATCTTTGTGACTTTAGGTTAAACAAGTGGAAATAATATGTATGAACAATAGAAAGAATTCTGATAAATTATATATCATCAAAATTAGAAGCTTCAGCTCAGTGAAAGATACTGCTAAGATTTGTGTCCTGGGATTCATGGACTGGAAGTTCAGTCCTTGTGTGGTGATGTTGGGAGGTGGTGAAACCTTAAAATATGAAGCTAGTAGGAAATGGTTAAAGTTACTGGGGACACTGCCACTGGAACACATTAATGCAGCTCTTATGGGACCCCAGTTAGTTCCTTCAAGAGAGATTATTATATACATTAAGAAAAAAAAAAAAAAGATGAGCCCTTTCCCACTTCCTGGCTTCTGTCTCACTGTGTGGTCTCTCCCTCTGGCACATGCTCCAACCGTAATGCCATCTGCTATGATGTGATGAGATCAGCCAGACAGCCTTGGCCAGAACCAAGACAATGCTGTCTGAATTTTCAAATTCCAAAACTGAACTAAATAAATCTCCTTTTAGCTTGGCAGGTGGTAGAGGCCTGTAATTCCAGCCTTGGAGAGGCTGAAGCAGAAGTATCTCTGTGAGTTCAAGGCCAGCCTGGGCTACACAGTGAATTCAAGTTCAGCCTGAACTACATAGGAAGATTCTGTCTCAAAAAGCTTCAGCGAACAAACCTCTTTTCTTTATACCCACCTCAGGTATTTTGTTACAGCAGTGAAACAGATTAATACAGATACTATTAAGAAAATAAAGGATAGGGCCGGGGATTTGGCTCAGTGGTTCTGCTGCCTGCCTCTCAAGTGCAAGAACCCGAGTTCGATCACCACCGGTACCAAATAAATAAATAAATAAATAAATAAATAAAAATAAAGGACAAGCCACAGACTGGTAGAAAATATGTGCCATAATTATCAGACAAAAGACATGTCCAGAGTACAATGCAATTCAATAATGATGACTAATCTCACAATAAATACGGACAAGAAATATTTTATCAATGAAATACATAAGTGGCTGAAAGACACATAAAAAAGATGTGCAGTCAGTCTCATTTATTATTTCCCAGTGAAGTAAAAATTAAAACCATGAGGTACCACTACAAATTCAAGGCTAACATCATCAAATGTGAGCAAGGATGTGGAGTAAATACAATTCTCGTGTGTGGCTAATGTGAACACGCTGCTAGTTGTAATCCTTATGAAAAACTCAGCAGGTTGCAAACAGCCCGTTTTGCTTCCAAAACAAAGTGACTAATTAATTTAGTACATCTGTTGTGGTCTGAGTGCTTATATACCTCCAAAATTTAGATGCTGAAATCTTACCCTCTAAGGTGATGATATCAATAGTGGGGCCTCTGAGAGGGGATAGCATAACTCTGATTAGTGTCTTTATAAGGGGGCCCAAGAGCTTGTCTTAGTTGCCACCAGAAGGGGTCATTTACAAACCAGGAAACTGACTCTCACCAGACCCAACTCTGCTGGCACCTTGATCTTGTATTTCCTGTTGTCCAGGACCATGAGAAATAAATTTCAGTTGTTTAGAAGCCATCCAGCCTGTGATATTTGTTATGGGAGGTTACACTAAGATAGCACCCATGCCTCTCACACTCCCTGGCAACCCTTACCTCCTACCCTTCTCATCCATGAGCCTGGTCCTGCAGAGGCTGAGTTTATTTCCATCACTGCCTCTTTTACTTCACTTTCCTCATCCTCTTCTCTCACTTCTGAGCCAATCCTCATAGAGTTCATCACAAGGTACTTTCTTCCTCTGTTGCCCCAGCCCATTTGATCTTGCTCCCTCTGAACTCTTCTGAGAGTTCCCGTTGTGCCATCCAAGCAGCACTGTGTCTGAAACCTGCTCTGGGGTATGCATCTGGGGGGGGGGTCAAAGTGTAGCCACCACAATTTCTTATTATGTCACCACAGTTCTCAGAACAGGGGAGCAACAGCAGCCTATAGGAACTCTCACTTGGTATGACCTATAAATTAGTATATGAAATTTCATACCTGTCTTGCAGCATCAGGTGGTGTGATGGGCAATTCCTCCTCTCTATCAATATACCCAGGATCATCCTCTTCCTGTGCAAGTGGGGCCAACCAAATGTGATCACACCCCACACCTAACGTCCTCCTTGCAGAGGCCGGCCCATCAAACTCCTCCTGGGTCTCTGAGCCTCCTTTCATCTCTGAGACCTGGGGAATGCCTTTGCTGTCTGTAGCTGAGCCTTCTGTTGTCTCTTCCTGCTTTGGTAACTTCTGCCTCCTGAACCACTTGTGACAGAAATGCTGAAGAGTACGAATCACAAAAGAAAAAGCCCAGCTGATCCGATCCAGTGCTAACTGCACTTTGGTTTTCTTGGCCTCTCCTTGGTTTTCGTTTCTCTCCTCATTGTTGAAGGAATTGAGCAGTAAAGCGATGAAAAGGTTGAGCACCTAGGGGTCAAATGGGTAACAGGGGAATTGAAATTACCACAAAGGAAAAATACAGTGAGTGAGCTTTTTTCCCAGCACTCAAAGTCACCTGAGAGTTCTGTGCCTATTATCTCTGAAGAAAGTTCATCTATAAAATAAAACAAGTGAGGAAGGAAGATAGTAAGACCAAAGACAACTTGAAGTTAAAGGACACAAACAGCCAAGTCCAGTTTATCCAAATATAAGTAACAAGTATCTGTAGTGCCTAGCAAAAGTAGAGGAGAATGGAGTAGTCACCGTGTGGCAGATCAAAAGTGTACATGGTCTGGGGACCAGATGGATTCTGAGCTTGGATTTTTGCAGGACTTGCCAGCAAGGATATGGGTCTAATGTCCAAGGCCACTATGCAGCCCTCTGCTGTTTGTACAATGTGAGAGATAGTATATTTTGTGTGGTCTTTTTAGGCCCAGCTCCCCTAACTTCAAAGAGGTATCCTGGTGAAGGCAAAGGAGTTTGGACCAAATCAGCAGCTCTTCCTTTGAGGCATATATCACTTTTGTAAAAAATGTATTTATTAGTACATTGTAGATATACATAATGATAGTATTCAACATAGGGAATTTGTACCCATACAGGATATCTTGTTTCTTTTTTCCCCATCCCTTCAACCTCTCTTTCCCTTCTTATCTACAAAAGCTTTGTGGCCATTTTTTCCCTTCTATTCTCCTTTTTTTCCCCTTCCTTCCTTTCCTCCTCCTCTCTGTCTTGTTCCCCTTCCCATTTGAACATTTTCTATTTCACAATATCTATTAAGCATATATCACTTTGAATTGAGATTGTCCCTAGATATTTTTATCTAGATATTTTATATCTAGATGTTCTCCAAAAGTCCTATGCACACATAGGTGGGGCTTTTGGAAGGTGACAGGATTTGGGGGCTTTATAACTTACTTACTGCTAGGATCTAGGATCTGGTAGGATAGGCAGGTCACCAGGGGTATGACCTGGAAGGGCAAGTCTCCCTTCCCTGGTCCTCTCCCTCTTCCTGATCATCCTGAGAAGAGCAGCTTTTCCTCCATCATGCCCCTTTGTCAAGCTGCCCTGCCTTGAGCCCACTCACTATGGTCTAAAATTTCTACAAACTGAGCCAATAAAAACCTCTCCTCTTTTAAGTTGCAGGTATCAAATGTGTGTCTCAGTGATGAGAAAGATGATTAAGATCATCCCAGTACCTTCTTACTTGGGCTTTTTCTTATACTGGCAACCCTCCAATTCACCATCTTGACCTCTTTAAATTCCTTTGTTTCTGGTTTCAGCTCAAAAAGAGACAGCTTCTCAGAAGTGTCACAGGACAGGAACAGATCTAGTCACAGTGCCTTCACCTTACCGTGGGAACTCCAAGCCCTAGGTCGCTGCTCACATTCTCCTCTATTTGTGTAAGTCTCTCTTGCTTCTCAGGTGTTTTTTCCCTCTCAATGCACTCTTCCCACTCTCACTGGTGATGTACTGATCTTCTGAATTTTTGTATCCCTTACTGTGTAAGAATCATTTATGAGGTACATAGGATAAAGATATTTTGTGTGAATAATTATATTTGCCCAACCGTCCTATCTTGATTCTGAAGATCTTATATTCAAGGACCTCTGGGTAGCATCTGTTTGTTCAGACCTTCACTGATGTGCACCTTCTTAGTTTCTCCATAAGTACCCATGTCTCTAGCTACCAGGAAGAGACTCAAGTCTATCACACAATAAGACAAAGTAGCATAATGAGAGACTTGAAAATAGAATGGGGACCCATCGTGACATGCAGATACATTTGTCCCATCCTTTCACTCTTCCTTACTCGGCAGTGGCTTTGTTTTAGGCTGGTCCTTCTCATCATTGTACATGTCTACAGGTCTTCCAGGAGTGACAGTCATAAAAAGGTCCAGGGGAAGTAAAGGGTCATTTTTCTCACAGATATTTTTAATAGCAAGAAATTTTCCCCATGTTTTCCCAGGGTCACCTCTTTAGATCTTATGAGTTAATTAAGTTCACACCCTTACCTCAGTCAATCACTGGCACAGGGAATGTGATTGTCTTAGAATAATCATCTGGAATAGACTAGCTGTTGAGCCTCAATCAATATGAGCCCTGTGTGACAGGGGTTTTATTTCCATACTATCCTCAAACCAAATTCAAAAGAAGATTTTAAAGACTTATTTCATATTATATTTAGAATAAGAACCTTCACTAGCAAGTGCTGAAAAGAAGCCAATGCATTTGAGAACATCATATTTTTTTTTCTTTAAAAGAAAATTAAGAAACTCACCACAAGTTTTCCTATCACCATGATTAACACGAAGACAATCACGCACAGTGGTATATTAACTTCTCGCATACATTCCCACATGTTTTCGATCCATTCCCCACAGAGGATGCGAAACACCACCAGGAAGGAATGGTAGAAATCCCCCATGTGCCAGCGCCGTTGACAGGAGTTAGTAACAGAGCTACAGGAAGTTGAATTCCTTGTGGAACAGAATTTATTGCCAAAGAGCTGCATGCCAACTGCTGAGAAAATAAAGAGCACGATGACTAGGACCATAGTCAGGTTTCCAAGGGCTCCAAAAGAGTGGCTGATTATTTTAATTAGTGTGTTTAAGGTTGGCCAGGACTTCGCTAACTTGAAGACCCTCAGCTGAAAAAACAAAAGAAACAAAACACAAACATGAAAGAGAAGCTCACAAATTCCACCTGCTCATTGATAAAGCAAATGACATAGTCCTAAACCACAGCGCTTAAAACTCTTTTCAAGATCCAATCCATTCTGAACATAGATATCAGCTGTCTATCTCAATCTAATACTTGCTTTTACACATGAAAAATATTTTGTTGTAATTTTTAATGAGAAAAGCATTTGGGAAGGGGACTGAAAGCATGTGTTAATTATATAAAACAAGTGTTTTGGCATTCTATCATATACCAGATGTCAGCAAACTCAGGGCCATGAGCCAAATTCATCCCATTATCTGTTTTTTGTATATCATGAGAATTTTTTTTTGAAATGATAAAAGTAATCAAAAGAAAGATATTTCATGACACATGAAAATCATATGAAGTTCATTCTTCAACATCCATTAATAAGGTTTTATTGGAACATAGCCATGCTCATTCAAATATTGATGGCTACCTTTGTGTAATGATGGTAACGTATAATGGCTTTTTTGTGGGGGCACGGGGGGTGGTACTGGGGATTGAACTCAGGACCTTGTGCTTGAAAGGCAGGCACAGCACCACTGAGCTAAATCACTGGCCCTATAATGCTTTTAAAAACAGACACATGGCAAATAAGAACCAAGGTTGATTATGTAAAGGTACAAATTTCCAACAATGAATGTCATTATATTGTATGCATTAAATGTACCCATAAAATTAATTTTTAAAAACAGACACATGGCAAATAAGAACCAAGGTTGATTATGTAAAGGTACAAATTTCCAACAATGAATGTCATTATATTGTATGCATTAAATGTACCCATAAAATTAATTTTTAAAAACAGACATATAGCTTGTAAGGCAGAAAATATCTATTATCTTGCCCTCTACAAAAAAAGTTTGCTATGTCGTTCATTATGGAGAACCAAGGTGAGCAGCTACTCCAGATAATTATACTTTTCCAAAGAGGAATTTTCCCCATGGAGCCTCACAGAAGATCTAGGAAATAATAACCTTAGTGAAAACACAGCAACAATTTTCATGGGTTATTTATTATTATTAAGTTTCAGTGTATACTGATAGTCTCACACCAAAGAACGGTCCTGTTAAAAATCAACCATTTGGGGATAGAAATATTGCATACCAGGAAAATTTATGCTTGAAGAGAAGGACTACTATCATCTAATCTACCCAAGGGGTATTGCTGCATCCCAGTGAGAAATTGTGGATCTATTTTCACATACAGGTAGTGCCACAAAATTCCTTGTATCAGAGCATGGCTGTAATAAGCCTAAACAGTGATGAAACAGACATAACTTCACTCACTGAATATCAATAAAATGTCAGTAGATCAACTAATAATGCCTGCTTTGGAATAGTATAACATTTTAACATACCTTAAGTATAAAATATATAGTTATGTAACTATGTCCAGAGTTTTATTCTATAGGTTTAGAAATACTTTCCACTCCAAGAAAAAAAGGAAATACTTTTGAAAAAGGAAAGAAGGCCATTGCTATGGTGTTACACCTTATATATAGGTGCCCTCCCCAACCAAACAAACAAAAACAAAAACAAAACCCCAAAACCTCATTTATTCATATGTGGGGAGTTTCAAAGGTGGCTGGATTAGGGTGTATGAATGTAGATTAAGGGTGTGATACTGGGATTAAGGATTAGATAATAGAAGTACTTCCCTGAGTGTGAATGGCACCAATGAACAGGCTTACAGCCTGGATAGACTATAAAGGGAAGTAGAGAAGGTGTGCCACTGCTGCTTGCTCCTCACTGCCTTCTGCCTGTCATTCCATGAACTGTTTCTCCTCTGTGATACCATTTTCCATGCTGCCCTGCCTTAGAGCCAGCTGACCAGGGACTAAAATCTCCACAAACTGTAAAGTGAAACAAGCCTTTCCTCTTTTACCTTGTGGGTGTTGGGTATTTTGTCCAGCAATGAAAAAAGTAACTAAGACAGATATATTGGTACCAGAGAAATGGGGTCATTGTTGTGACATCACCTGGCCATGTGGTTCAGAAGCCTTTGGAACTAGCTTATGGAAAGAGTTTGGGAAGGTTTGGAAATGCTGCAGCCCTGGAATGATGAGAAGCAGCCCTGGCATGATAAGAGTCTGGTCAGAGTCCAGAAGATCAGAATGCTGACAGAAATGCAGCCAGTAAAGAGCAGGCTCAGAAGGTTTCTTTTGGAAAGAAGGATTGCATTAGCAGTTGGACGCTAGACCATGTGGTGTTATGCTTTGGCAGAAAATTTGCATTTTGCTCTTGTCCAGAGACATTGCCTGCAACTGAGATTAAGGGTAGTGAACTACTTAATCTAACAGAAGAAATTTCAAGGCAATCTAATGTTGAAGTGGTGGCATGGCTACTGGTGGGGACTTTTAGCCAGATCTATGAACAAGGAGCCCAGCAGAATGATCTAAAACATTTTGAATTTGGCCAGAAAGGAAGCTCTGGTAGCAAAGAAGGCACAGAGGATAACTTGGTTGCAGAGAAGGAAGAGGACTATAGAAAAAGTGGCCAGAGGACATCATGAGACCCATCCGAACTCCACCTTTCACAGCCTCAATATTACAAAGGTGACTTTCCTCTGAGAAGAGAGACCCAGGGCACCATGTTCTGGAATGGTGGCAGCCTAAGGAATTTGTTCCTTGGGACTGGGTTCATAGTGCTCAGTAATCAAGGCATTCACCCCTAGAGCCAAGAAAAAAGGAAGCCTGGCTATTGCTCCAGCCGGCAGTGGGCCTTGTTGTCATCCATGTGGTGCTGGTTTTAAGTGAGTACATAATGCAAGAGCTGGGGGGTTGGGAAGGCTTCCACTGAGGTTTCAGAAAAAGGCCTGGGAGGCCAGGCAGTGTATCCTTGAGACAGCAGTGTGTGAAGCTGTGAGTGTGAAGCCAAAGGTGAAGTAGAGACCCCAGAAGTTGGAGAAGCCAGAAACATAGATTGTCTGAGGAAAGCTTCAAGGGTGAGCAGAGCCAGCCCAAGAGGGGAGCCAGGAGAGCTGCAACTGCTTGCAGTGCCATAGAGGGAGAACCAACCTAGAGCTTTGCAGCTCACATCTTGCCACAGGCTGCCTCAGATGCTGAACATGGAACGACAGGACTTAATGCTTTCCCTGCTGGATGTTTTACTTTCTTTGGTCCCATTCCTTTCTCTCCCCCTATGTGGAATGAATGTTTATTTTGTGCAACTGTATGTTGGAAATGTTTAGCTTTCTTTTCATTTATATAGGGGGTCACAGCTAAGAGCTTGCCTTAACTCTCAAAGCAAACTTTGGATTTGGACTTTCCAGTAATGCTGAAATGTTAAGACTTTAGCAATTCAAGATGCACTAAATACTTTTTGTATAAACAGATGTGTATGAGTCTTTTGGGGGTCAGGGTCAGAATGTCAGGATGGTATCTAGATGTCCCCCCAAAGCCTCATGCACGCACAGAGTTTCAAAGGTCATTGGATTAGGATATGTTAATGTGGAGCAAGGGTATGATACTGGGATTAAGGTGCAGGTAACGGAAGCTCCACCTTGGGGAGGGGGACACCAATCAATAGGCTTACAGCCTGTATGAAATTCAAAGGGAGAGAGGAAAGGCAGGCTTGCTGCTGCTGCTCACTACTTTGCCTTCTTGCCTCCAAGGCATAGAATGTTTCTCTTCTGCCATGCCCCTCTGCCAGCCACTCTGCCTTGGAGCCAGCCAATTACGGACTGAAACCTCTACAAACTGTGAGCCAGATGAATGTTTCCTCCTTTAACTTTGGGTGTTGGGTATTTTGTCTCAGCAACAAGAAAGTAACTAAAGCATATGATTTGAAAGCCCCCCCCCCACAAATTCATGTTTAAATTTAATTTCCACTATACTCCTGTTGAAAAGTGGGACCTTTAAGAGGGGATGAGGGGAAGGGGCTCTGCCTTCATCCATAGATTAATGCCATTTACATGGGAATGGATTAGAAATTGCAGGAGTGGGCTCTTGATGAAAGCATAAGTTCATCCTGGTCCTTCCTCTCTGTCTTGTGTGTGCTCATTTGTGTGTCCTTCTACCATGTGATGGTAAAGCACAAAGGTCCTCACCTACTATCTCTTTTATTTCACTCAATTTTATATTTTGAGGTTTCTCATACAAAAGGAGCCATGCAAAATTTAACCTTCCTTCCATGTCTGGAAACAGGGAGATACTCTTCATGGAGATGGAAAGGTGATCTGGGATAAGGGGAAAGTGAAGGACAGGGACAAAAAGAGGAAGTGAAAACAATGAAGGTGTGACTAAGCAACCATTTGCTAATTAGACACATCTAGAAAGGAGCCAGTTGTTATCATCAATTCAGTGGCAGAAAGACCCCCAATGCATTCAGAGATGATTGAGGCTTCCCTTTAGATCATAGCCTCAGCATGTTAGGGCCCTGAGGTGAGAAGATTCATGACCCAGAGCCACCTAGAGTCTTCTGTTCCCTGCACTCAGGTGGAACATTCTTGGGCTACCTCAGACAGGACAAAAACAGGCCCAGGTGTCCAGGAAAAGGCTTGTCACAGCAGTAAGCCACTACCCAGATTCTATTAGAGCAATGCCTAGTGAAGCCACAGAAGTATGGCTGACCTCAATACCTCCAAAACTGTAGGGCTATGAATGTGAAACCCAAACCTGGAATAAGCTCTGCCTGGCCTCATTCCAGAGAAACAATGAGGTCCTCCCTCTGGGGTCCTTGGAAGCCTAACCCCCACTCCCAATGTGCCCAGGATGTGATACATGGATTCAAGTGAGATTATTCTCCACCTTTAAGGTTTAACATTGTTTATCTCATTAGGTTTTAGACTACCTGGAACTAATTTGCCCTTTTCTTCTTGTCTATTTCTCCCTTTTGAAATTGAAATGCCTGTTCTATGCCTGTCCCAACGAAGAAGGATAGATGAAATAAAGATAAGTGGAAGGGATACAAGGAAAAGCAGCAATTTTAAAAATAAAACATCAATGTTGACAGATGAATGGGTAAAGAAAATGTGGTAGTTACACACAATGGAGTATTACTTGGACATAAAGATAAACTTGAGTCATTTGTAGAAAAATAGATGCACCTTGAGACTTTAATGTTAAATGAAATAAATCAGACACAAAAGCTTAAATACAACAAGACCTCTCATATGAGAAACCCAAATTATAAATAAGGAGCAAAATAAAAGATAGATAATAGGAAGTAGGGAAATAAATCTTTCTCAAGTGAAAAGGGGTCCATGAGATGGAGGGAAAAGGGAGAAGAGGAAAAGGGGATGAAAAAAGGAAATAATATGTGTCATGTATACATATCAACACCATACCAACAACATAAACATTAGGTACTGCAAATGTCTACTAGTAAAAATAAACACTGAGGGAAAAGGGAGAAGAGGAAAAGGGGATGAAAAAAGGAAATAATATGTGTCATGTATACATACCAACACCATACCAAGAACATAAACATTAGGTACTGCAAATGTCTACTAGTAAAAATAAACACACATAAGTCAATAAATGTAATATACTATGTTAACAGAGTCAAGGACAAAAACCATATGATCCTCTCAATAGATGCAGAAAAAGCATTTGACAAAATTCAACACCCATTCATGATAAAAACTCTGCACAAAATTGGAATAGATGGTCTATATCTCAACTTAATAAAGGCTATCTATGAAAAACCAGCAGTCAACACCATATTAAATGGCCCAAAACTGAAACCCTTCACGTTAAAATCAGGAACAAGACAAGGATGCCCACTATCACCACTCCTCTTCAATATAGTTCTGGAAACATTAGCCATAGCAATTAGACAAGAGAAACAAATTAAAGCAATAAAGATAGGAAAGGAAGAAGTTAAACTGTCATTATTTGCTGAAGATATGATACTCTACATTGAAGACCCAAAACACTCTACCAAAAGACTTCTAGACTTAATTGACACTTTTAGCAGAGTAGCTGGATACAAGGTCAACACCCAAAAATCAACAGCCTTCTTGTACACAAATAACAAACTCACTGAGAGAGAAATTAGGGAAACAATTCCTTTCACAATAGCATCCAAAAAAATGAAGTATCTAGGAATCAATCTAACAAAAAAAGCAAAAGACCTCTACACTGAAAACTATAGCACTCTGAAAAAAGAGATAGAAGAGGATATAAGAAAATGGAAAATTATAAATAAATATATAAGTTAAAACTCTCCAGCCTTGAAACATGATTCTGGTTTAAACTTTTCTCCTCTTTGAAGACATAATTCCCTTTTACCTGCAAATTGGCCTTTTTTTCACCTGTGAATAGACTATCTTTTTTCTGTAAAATAGGGTTTCTCTATTGAATGCACCCTAATCTTTTTGTAAGTTGTCCATCTTTTTCCCATAAACCACGCCCGAAGTCAGAACATCTTAGAGTTTCTTTCCCCTCAAGAGAAACACAAATATTCCCAGTTCAAAACAAGTAATGCATCCTCTCCCCTGGCCAACACTATTTCTGTGAATGTGTATTTGTAAATTTCTGCCTAATAAATTCCTTTAGGTCTCTTACCAAAGTGTCCTGCAAGTTCTTTGTAGGTGATGGGACTCAACAAACTTGCAAACTTAATCTATACATAGAGTGATTTTAGGTTCTCTATCTGCCCTTTTGGGAATTTCCTCAGAGCCTGTCCAGTAACAGTGTCATTGTATTTTTAGAAGCAGATAACTCATTTGATTTTCAGACTTAAAGCTGGTGGGAATTTCCTTCCCAGTGAATTGTCCCATTCATAACAGGGGAGACTCTGGACTTTGAACTTTTAAGTTGACACTGGAAGAGTTAAGACTTTGGGGGCTATCAAATAAAACTAACATGAATTGCAACAATTCTTCTCAAATAATCCCCCACACACACCTTCAAAATGAAGAGGAGGCAATTCTTTCAAACTTACTCTACATGACCAATATCCCATCAAAATCAGACAAGGACACAACAATAAAAAAAGAAAGCTGCAGGCCAGTATCTTGATGAGCACAGCTGCAAAAATCCTCAACAAAATACTACACACCAATAAATCCTGAACAACAAAATCAAATCTAACAGCACTTTAAAGGATTGTTCACCGTGATATAGTGGGACTCATCCCAGAGATATGATAATGGTTCAATGTACACAACTCAATATATGTGAAACACCATATCAGACAGAATGAAAAACAAAACCCAGATGATCATCTCAATAGATGTAGAAAACACATTTGATAAGACTCAATAATTCTCCACGATAAAAACCATGACCAAATTAGGTATACTAGAACACACCTCAAGCCAATTAAGGTAATGTATAACAAGCCCACTGCTATCATTATACTGAATAGGAAAAAAAGATCTTTCTCTGTAAGATCTTGAGGGAGACTACTGCATGGCCAGCCAGCTGAGCAAGTGGGCATGACCTGTCAATCACAGAGATTCAGGACACATCCACAGAAAACAAAGAACAAACAACAACCAACCAAACAAACAAACAAAAAATAGTTCCCAAGCCTCACAACCAGGACCAATTAAAAAATGCTATCTTCAGTTCTTCTGGTGTGAAATCAAACAGATTTTTGACAGAACAGACTAGATCTGACATCAGTCTGGAGGCTCTCTCTCAGTGGCCCACTCTTAATCTACAGGGCATACTTCTTTTCTTACCTTTAATATCAGTAAAACTTTTTATCTTTTTCTCATCTTGTTCATTTCTTTGCTCAGGACAAGAACTTGGAGAAAAATCTCTAGAAGGATCCCACAGCAGCCTAGACCCTGGTAAGATAGTCTTGGCGAGCCAGCCAGGAGGTAAAAGTAGATTTGTTTTGTTTGTGAGTGAGAAAAACTCAGCTCACTCTTTAATAAAAAAAAATAAATATCAGTTACTTGGTCTCCTGCTTGAGTAGCTGCCCTTTTTGTATTCAAGGCCTCATCTGTGCTTTTCCTGTAGATGAGCTTTTACCTCTAGGAAGTCTCATTGAGTCACTTTCTCAGAGAGCCATTCCAGTGCACATATTCTGCTGTGTTTGTTCATCATTTTCTTTTTCAACTGACCTCAGGGACACCAGCAAATCTCATCCTTATGCTAAAGAAATAATGCACAGTTGGGCAGGCCTTGTCCGATGCCAACCCCACCCCACCCCATGTTTTTGCCATAAGATGTTCTGTTCAAGCAAAGTAACTTTTTTTTTTTTGATACCAGAAATTGAACTCAGGTCCATGTGCTTATGAGGCAGATGTGGTGCCCCTAAGTTAAATCCCTGGCCCTAAAGCAATGTAATTTCTGAGCTGCACAATGTTCCTACCAGACATGTCAAGAATGTTCTGTTAATTCTGCCCTCCCACTTCTGTGAGCACACTCACCTGATACGTGTTTCAAGAATTTCTGCTAAACTGTGCCTTTCTGCTACTACAAGCATGCCTACCTTCCCAGTAAGCAGCTGCACCCCCTACCCTATAGATCTCCATATAAGGCTATTTCCACTTCTGTTCAGGGCTCAGACTTTGGAGTATGAACTCCTCCGAGCATGCTGGTGTAACAAAGGGTTCCCTCCATCTCTCCAAGTGATGCTTTGGATAGCTGCAACACAGAGCTGTAACACTTGGCTATACTGGTGAGCTGTCACACTTCACTGTAACACTTATAGATAAGAATTAAAGCCTCAGCTTTCAGGGAACATATGGGCCTCCCCCCCTCTTCTTTTCTGAATCAGGTTAGATTCCCCTCCCTGTCTATTCTAACAGAAATTTAGGTAATTTGTGTCTCAGAGCCTGAGTGGACCAAAGTGCATAGCCGGTGAAGTTCAACTCAATCAGCTATAAGTATGCGAACATAGTGCTAGAGCCAATAAGTAACAAACACTAATCCTTGCACAACTTTCTAGGTTTTTTTTTTCTTTTTCTCTTAAATGCTGAAAAAGTGGCTTCTATCTCTACTGATTTAAACAAAGTGATTATCAAACATTTTATTATTGAGAAAATTGAGAGGGATACTGTTTCTTAAGTGGCTAAAGAGAGCCCTAGGGGCTCCACCTTGGTCTTTCTGGAGCTTATTGTCCTCAAGTAGCTATTTGGAAACCCAGGGACTCCACCCTTGTCTTTTAGAAATCATTGTGGGTTGCAAGGTACGAAGAGTTCTAAGGAGCAACATCAATAACAACAACAAAACCAAGAGAATAATGGTGCTGCTCACTTTGCTAGATAGGTCTGATAGTGAAATTGAGCCTCACAGAACTCGCTCCAGGGACTCAGTAGGTCTCCAACATACTGTGAGGTATGGCTGTTGAAGGACTATAGAACCAGTGTTCTCTCCCTTTCCATTGGCTCCATAATGTGCCATGGGAAAAGCCCTGCAGATCCCCAAAAACATGCCTAGTGGTTATATCCTTAAAAATCAGAAAGTTTGACCCTGAAAATCTCAAAAAAGAACAATTTGTCTTCTATTGAAATACTGTTTGGATCCAGTATAAAGCAGGAAATGGCAGGAGGTGGGTACTGAATGGTAGTCTAAATTACAATACTATTCTTCAGTTAGATCTTTTCTGCAAAAGGCAAGGAAAGTGGTGCGAAATCCTTTATGTTCAGGCTTTCGTGGCTCTTTGTCTCTGGAAAGGCCCAAGAACTATGGACGTAACTACTTAACAGTTTCAGGCAGTGTACTGGTTATGTATATCCCCGCCCTTTACTAGGGCAGGTATCATCTCAACCAGTCAATTCTTGTTTGCATCAGTTTATATGTTTTATATGAACTATGTCTTGCATAATTTTTTATTTAGAACATTGTATTCACCTTTGATGTTCACTTCTAGTGAAATGAAAGTTCTGGTTATTTTCTTTTACTAATTCATGTTTCTTTTATTTAAAAAATAACCTATAATTTTGCGCTACAATCTATAAAAAGTCTTATTGTAAGTACATTAGATATCAGTTTTATACTTCTCCAGAACTCATTGATATTCTTTTGTAATACAAAATGGACATGTTTGGAACACTGAGACTGAATAGGAAGGAAGTACCAAAAGATCTGAAAAAGGGAGAAATGTTAGCATATTATACAGGAAAAGTCTGTGTTATGAAATGGATAGATAAAAAATAGACCAGTCCTTATTGTCAATTATTCATAATATAGAAATGATAGAAATTGAAAGAATAAATTAAACTAAAAAATACCAATAGTAGTCAATGAGTATAATAATTCTATGGGTGGTGTTGACAGAGCTGACCAACATCTAACATGCTATCTTATAATCACAAAGTGAGGGGAAAATATTATTATAAAATATTTATGCACCTTCTGGACCAAACAATTTGGAACTCATTTGTTATTTATTGGAAACAGTCATTTGCAATTTACATTAGGTCTATTAGACCAAATAACTAAAACATACAGGATAATGAAATACCAACCAAGATTATCTGTCATTAACATCATTACTAATATGTTTGGTGAGTAGACATTTTATTGAAATTGTACCACTCACTGGAAAAAAAAGGAAAGGGCAACATGACACTGTAAAGTGTGCTGTTCAAAGAAAGACAATAATACAAAAAGAATTGGAAAGAGACTAGATACTACCATCCAGATTGTAAATTGCGTTGTGTATTGAATGTTTAAAGATATACCATACACAGAAAAATTTATTGAATAAATTTGATAAAATTGTCATTTTTCTATTTCCTGGTATAAAAAGTAACCCAAAAATGCAATTTTTGGCCATCTTATATTTAAATAATTGGGCTGGTAAGTG
This sequence comes from Fukomys damarensis, assembly GCF_012274545.1. Classification (NCBI taxonomy): domain Eukaryota; kingdom Metazoa; phylum Chordata; class Mammalia; order Rodentia; family Bathyergidae; genus Fukomys; species Fukomys damarensis. The sequence continues at coordinate 69,462,639 of NW_022900936.1, read as the reverse complement.
ATTAAAGAGGCTTCAAAGAGAAAATTGAAATCATTGATGATCCTGTTCTCAGATGCCAACCTGTCTTTCAAGGAGATATGGATCTCTCCTGTTCAGTGAAAACAGCCACAGGAGGTCTCCTCAACCTTCTCCTTATAATCTTTAGGCCAGCAAATCAGCTTCAAGCACCATTAACCTCATGACCACTGTGCTCTCTCTTTCTCAGTGATTTGCTTTTATTCTACTTCGTTTCCTACTTTAATTGGCCTGCATTCACTCTGTAGAGCATATTTTCCTACCTTTAATAAATCCAAAAAGCCTCTACTCTTTTCACTTGTCTTGTCCAATCTTTGTTCAGGACAAGAAGAACCTGGAAAGAATCTCAAGAAGGGGTCTACAACATTCCAGGCTCTAGTGATAATCTAAGGTAAGAAAAGAATGCCCTTCCTTAACATTTTTACTCAACATAGTACTAGAAGTCCTAGACAGAACAATTAAAGAAATAAAGGACATACAGACTGGAAAGGATGTTTGCAGATGATATGAATGCACACACACACACACACATCTAAAATATTCTACCTGAAAACTACTACAACTAATAAAATGTTAAGGGTGGGCCGGGGATTTAGCCCAGTGGTTCCGCTGCCTGCCTTGCAAGCTCAAGGACTGAGTCCAATCCCCAGTACCAAAAACAAAACAAACAAACAAAAAAGTTAAGGGATACAAAATCAGCATGCAAAAGTCAGTAGTGTTTTTATATATCTAAAATAAATTATTTGAAAAAAAGATGATTCCATCCAATAGCTACAATAAACAACCACGTGGCAGCTGACAAAATCTGTGAGGGTAAGAAAGAGTTACACGGCAGATCACCTTGGGCTCAACGGCCCTACCTCAAGGTGGGCGACAAGACCATCGCCGGAAGACGACAAATCCTGTAATGAATTCCAAGATGTCAACAAATATTTTCAACCCTTCTCATTCCCATTTTTCTTATTGAAAAGGCATGCTGTACATTCACCCGTTAGTAGATATGTGTTACTCTCTGGTCACACGCAGCCAGCACACTGTTAGTTCATGGATTCGAGTCAGAGAAGGAGAACGGGTCAGGACGTCTCTAGGACGTTTCTAATACTCATGGGATCAGAGCAACAGCGCTGCAGACACTCACTTCTGATTGCCTGTTCCACTTGGCCATCTCAAAAGCACATCGAGTGCCAAGAGTCTAAGGCCCAGCCCACCTTCCTCGGCTATCGGGAGATATCGCGAGATTACCAATCCCTGAAAGCCGGAAGCCTCGGAGTCACCCCTTCCTTGGGGAGCTGAACAAGTCCTCTGCTGCTAGGCAACCCCGCGGCCTAGGTGTCAACCTTTACTTCCGCTTTCTCCACTCATGCAACCCTAGCCCGTGTAAAATCGCATCAATGCCCACTGAACTTTGTGTTATGAATTAGTTCACAAACACCACAGCAAAAGACATAAATATGGACACAGTGAAACACAATAAAAACCACCCAACCAATGAAAACATTATCATCAACTTTTAAAAATACAAATGTAGACAAATCTCTCCTCCACCAAAATCTTCCTAATTCAGCACTACTGATCTTTCCTGATTTCTTGCTTCCTCCGTTCAAGCTGCTTCTTTCTCTCTCAGGATTCCTTGTAACTTCTGTGTAGAATAAGCCCTCCCACCTTTGTTCTCTGTCCTTGTAAGCGTCCCTAAATTAATTGCTCTGACCTCTGACATGCTTCAGAAATGCACCAATCTTCAACCTGTGGCTCTTGCTGTACTAATTTCCACCCAATTAGCTACAGCCCCTGTGCAACAGGCCTTCACGATGGTCATCTGCAGGGTCACATCTTCACTCTGACCTTGCTCAATGAAGAATTTTCCTCAGAGCAAAAAATTCAGAGCTGAGTAATTATCCTTTGCCATGAAACAGCTGAAATTTTAAAAGTGATAAGTATACTTATACACAGATGTTTTCTAGTTGTGCATGTGAATGGGAATTACTAAATTCAAGAGTGCCTTTTGCCATTAAAAAAGAAAAAAAAAAGCCGGGTGTGGTGGCGCACACCTGTAATCCCAGCACTTGGGAGGCTGAGGCGGGAGGATCATTGTGAGTTCGAGAACAGCCTGGGCTACACAGTGATTTCCAGGTCAGTCTGAACTACACAGTGAGACCCTGTCTCAAAAACAAAAATAAAACAAAACAAAAAACTCTGCAACTTCCAGAACTTAGCCAAAATTACCCGAGGTGATCCACGTCAGCACTGATTTGGTTAAGTTTCAGCTCCTCCCACACCAGACCCATCACGTACAAAATCCCTCAGGGATACCAAGAGTCCATGAATTGGTTCAATTAAGACTGTTAAGAGTAGGAACCTGATCCTAAGATAAAGGAGTCCAAAGAATGTTTTGATTTTATCAAAACAACAAGGAAAAAACCCTGCCCGTACCTGTAAAATGAGCCAGTACCCTTCTGGGGGTGGGGCATCTTTTCCTGGGCTTTCCACACCTTCAAGGGAAGCATAAATGTTCCCTGTTCAGGAAATAATGTGCTTCCTTTCTCTGGCACCTGCACTGTGCTGGTAAGTGTTTCTGAGATCCCTGCCTGAGAAACCCTTCCAGTTGCTCTACTAATGCAGCCTGAAAATTCTTCTGCAAAATTATTCTACCTCAAGGTGGGTTGAGTTCTTTATTTCACTTTGGAGGACCTTCTCAGACCCAGCCCAGTGATATCATCTCTCGGAGAGACTGCAGCAAAAAGCAACACCAGGACCTAAACTTGGTAAGTCCATTCAAAAGGCTTTTTATTTTCCTTCCCATTTCTCTCCACCTCTACCCTCTGAAAGATGGTTTATCTCTTTTTTTCCGTCCTTTTTCTCTCTCCACGTCTACAGGTTTCTGCAGCTTTAGGTTTTCCCTTCCCAGCAGTTAGAGACTCCTAAGTGCCTAGGAAATGAGTGCTTACACAGGAAAGCATCAAAGACAAGAGGCACTTGCTCCCTCTAACCGGAAATGGGAAGTGGTGTTGAGAAGGAGCCTCAGGGTGTTTGGTGGCCTCACCAGGTCTCGCTTGGGTCGACACATCCTGTTCCTGGGTCAGATGGAACCTAAATGTGCTCACCGGGGAGGCACTCATGAGGATGGGCCCACAGCATCTCAAGTTTCTCCTGGAACCCGCATGGGGACCCCAGTCCCGAGATACCATGGAGAAGACTGGCCTTGGTGGTGACACCTGAGGAAGTGAGCCCCTTAAATCACGCACATGCTCAGGGCCTAAACACCTGAGATAAAAGCAGATTCTCCAAGCTGCTCTTTTCATCTCTCTCTCTGTCTCTCTGTCTCCCTCCCTCCATCTCTCTCCCTCCCTCCCTCTCTCAGCCAAAGGCCATAACCTTGGTCTGATGCCACAGCTCCCCTTTCTGGGTGTCTGGGACCAGGACGACCTAAACTGTGCAGATACCAGCAGTCATTCCAGGGATAACCGACATTATCCTTGGGAACTGGTGATGTCTATGGGCTCAAACTAAGAAGGAGCCCACTGGTGTTTTCCCTCCTCTCTTCCCTAAAACAGCCTCAAGCCCCTTCTTGTCCCTTCTCTCCCACTCGGAGGCTCTCAGCTGTCAAAAGACTCAAATCCTTTAATATTTTCCAATAGAAGTGATAGGGAGTCGGAGGGTTCGGGGATTAAGAGAGCTAGGGAATACAAGAAGTCTCCTCATGTTTGCAGAGAGAATTCCTAGTGTGTCCTACCACACTGGGAGGAGGCAGGGGAAGGGCACGGTTGAGAGAATCCAAAGAATGTTTTAATTATAAAAATCCCCCCCCCAAGAAAACCCTGCCCATACCTGTATAATGGGCCAGTACCTGTGGGGGGCGGGGGGCACCTCTTCCTGGGCTTTCCACCTTTTCAAGAGAAGCATACATGTTTCCATTTCCTTGAGCACTCCCACTTCACTCTGAGTGTGTGCTAAATCTCTGCCTAAGAGACCCTTCCTGCGCCTCTTACTGATGTACGCACTGGGCATTCTTTTTTCGTAACAGGAGTCAGCAAGCCTACAAACTTATTCCACAAACGACTGGGTAAAGTTCTTCATTCTGCTTCAGGGGCCTGCTCAGACCCAGCTCAGTGTCAGGCTTATGTTAAATTATGAAGCTTAGACCCCGCAAAATAAAAAGCCTATCAAACTATGGACAACTGAAATGAACGGACAGTTCTTAAAAGAAGAAGTACAGATGGGCAATAAGTACATGAAAAAAAAACATTCAGAACCTTTAGCCATTAGAGAGATGCAAATCAAAACAATGCTGAGATTTCATCTTACTCCAGAAAGAATGGCCATCATCAAGAAATCAAAAAACAACAAATGCCGCAAGACTGTGAGGGAGGAAAAACAACCCTTCGATATTGTTGGTGAGAATGTACACTAGTACAACTGCTATGAAAATCAGTATGAAGATTTTTGAAAAAACTAAAAATAGAAAGTCCATTTGACTCAGCTATTCCTATTCTGGGCACTTTTTCAAGGAATTAAAGTCATCGTATTGCAGTAATACATACATACTGAAGTTTATAGCAGCATAATTCACAACAGCTAAACTATGAAAGCAGACTATATGTGCCCATCAAGAGATGAATAGATAATGAAAATTGTGGTGTATATAACAATAAATATTACTCAGCCACAAGGTGAACAAATGTGAGTCATCTGTAAGAAAATGGGTGGATCTCGACCATAAAGCTAAATGAAATAAAGTAGACGTAGACATAGGTTCAATATTGCATGATTTCTCTTACATGAGAGACCTCAAATATAAATAATTTAAAGAGCAAAATAAAACCTGGTAGAAAACAGGGAGGTAGGCTGTGTGGAAATAGAAGGGGACCTAGAGAAGGGAGGACAGGGAAGGAGGGGGTAAAAATGATCAAGACATCAAAGGTACATGTACCAATTCTCTAAGATGAATGTAATTATGAGGTATTACAAACATTTACTAATAAAAAATAAATTTAATTGCCACTGTGATGCTATTGAGAAGTGGGACCATTACCAATGGTAATGGGGTTCTGGTATTAGTCTGTTTTTTGTTTTGTTTTTTTGGTACCGGGAATTGAACTCAGGTCCTTGTGCTTGCAAGGCAGGCACCAGAGCCACTGAGCTAAATCCCTGGCTATAATGAGCTTTTGAATGAATGCTCTGCCCTCATGAATGGATTGATGTCATTATCATGGAGTTAGTCCATCCTGAAAGTGGTTTTCTGATAGAAGGATGAAATCTGGCCCTGTGTCTCTCTCTCTCTTCTCTCTCTCTCTCTCTCTGTCTCTCTCTCTCTGTCTCTCTCTCTCTCTCTCTCTCTCTCTGTCTCTCTCTCTCTCTCTCTCCAGTATTGCCTTTTACCAAGTTATGATGCAGTAGGAAGGCCCTCACCAGTTTTTAGTACCCTATTATAGCTGTAAAAAATAGACCTAGCCACCATGGAGGCTTCTCAACACCCCTCTTGGATTGTGTTCTCTAGTTTGGTTGTTGTTGTTTATAATTCTCCTGGGCTCTGTCTCATGGTCATTTCAGCCCATGGAATGAACTGAAAACTCCTTGAAGACAATGACTGTCCTTGGGTCAGCTCATCGTAGGCAGAATGCCTCCAAGACTCCTGGGTGAGGGCACAGACCACACAGCAGGAATATGATAGCAGCAGCAGTGAGAAGGGATCTTGTTATAGGACGGCACACACTGGCAGCGGGCACCCTTCTCTCTGGTGTTTAAGTCTTCCACTCCTGTGAGCCCAGATGTGAGACGCTTACCTCAGAGTTTCATGGGGGAAAGGAGTATTTCAGGGTTGTACATAAAGCAAGCAGCAGAGCCCTGATGCTGAGAGACATGATTTGCAGATGGTTGCCTATGGTCCATCTTGGTGGGAACATGGTATAGGGGTTCATTTTGGAGAAGGCTTTCTGGGGCTCTCGGGGCCACTGAGATTGAGTGGGAAGAGGAGTGTGAATTTTGTTCTGCAGTTAAGATGAATGAAGATTTACTCCAGATAGTCCCTGAACTAATTCATGACTCTCAAATTGGGCCGCTGAGCTGTGCAGCGAAATAAGAAAGAGCCTTACCACTCTGAAGGAACGCAGGGACACGTAGTCCCCAGCTATGATTTCTGCAAGACTCACAACAACAACGATGCTGTCGAAAATGTTCCAGCTATGGCGAAAGTAGTGGTAGGGATCAAGTGCAATGATTTTTAGGCACATTTCTGCCATAAAAATGATAGTAAAAACCTACAGTTGGAACAAAAAGAAAAAAAAATGAGTAAAGGCAGCTATCTTTTAGGAGTGTAAAAATTTAAGAACATTCCCAGGGAGTTTTAGAGGCTACAAAGAAATGAAAAGACCTTTCCTCTGTTGATACAATACACCCTCAAGTCCCTGCACTAGAAACACTTTCTGTGTGACACACACCTCACTACCCTTCCCTTCCTCTGGTCCCTCTCCACAGGGCCCAGCTTGATGCTCGTGTGTACCAAGCTCACAGATGTCAGCCCAGAAAATGAGTATTATTTCCCAACCTGTTGAAAGTAAGACAAAACCGGCTTCTTGGCAGTTAGAAGGATGATAGGAAGAATCAGGCGATTCCTCGTCTAACCTACAAAATGGGGACACAGTGGAAGGTATGTACCAGCTCTAAAAACTGAGGATAAATATCCTCCATCAACAAGAGTCCAAGAGGGGTTCATCTAACCGCACAGCCTCAATATTCTGGTGATATTTTTAGCCTGTTAACCCATTCATTAATTAAGGTAAAGCATCCAGTGGCTTCTTTTTTTTTCCCCTGATATTTGGGAGATCGATTTTCCCTCGAGAAAAATCTCTTCCATAGGAACCATGAATTAAAGTGAACCATTCTTGAAAAGTCTGCTTCCCTAACTTAGTTCTCTCAGTTTACCTGAAACAAGGTCCATCCAGTGAGAAGTGTGTGGAAAGGCCTGGGTCTGCAAGCTCAGGCCCACCTCACCCTGAATGTTCCACACAGCACCCGCCAGGAAAGTGGACCTGCCACAGCTACTAGGGGCCGACTCACCTCCCAGGAGAACACCTAGTAATGGCAGCCACACTGTTTTCTGACAAATATCTTCTCTATCAGTGGGGACCATGGCAGTCTTTACTCTGGGTCTTTGAATTGAGTTAACACTTTCTCCATCATCCCAAATAATTGAACATTCCAGATTTCTACTCAAGCACCTTGATAGGTGGATGACTAAGAAGACGCTTTAATGTACTAGGGAGCCAACACAGGGCCCACAGAAAATGACTGACATGAACAAGGTTAAAATAAAATCCTAAATCATCTTTTACCTCTATTCCACTTACAGAGAGACCAAAGGCCCAGTTTAGATTAGGTCATTTACAAAAAGGTTTAGAATGCAAAAGACTTATAATTCAAAGTTTAGAATATGCTTTATATTTTATAAAAATTACCCAATTCCCTGTTTGCAACATTATCTTAAAATTCATATCCATTCCATGATGCTCCATGGCCAAGAAGATGGTATTGATTATAATGCAGATGGTGATGGCCAACTCAGTAAAGGGGTCCGTCATCACAACTCGCAGGGCCTTCTTAATGTACAGCCACTTGGGGCTACAATTCCACACAAGGTATTTGGATATCAACTTTTCCCCACATGGGAGACAAGGCTGCTGTAGCTTTTCTTGCTCTAGAGAAGGAGAAGGAGAAGTTGAGGGATTAGCTCTGAATCTGTCTGTTTGCTCACTGGCTGAGTATGTTTCTTCCTCTTCTTCCCCCCAGGTCTCTCGTGATCGGTGATCGGTGATCGGTAAAACCGACTTGTGTAGCCAGAAGGGTTTTCCTGCCAATCTCAGTACAGCAGAGACAGTTTCCCATATGCAATTAGCAGCTTTTGTAGTTAAGTACATCATCTTGACTGCGCATTGAGGAACTGGGCTGCACTCTTAGAGACACGGATATAGAAGTCAACAGTGACTGGGTGTGGCCCCATGAGAGAAAGGGACACAGACACAAGCCATGTCCTGTCAAAACAGACCATGATGAGGACCTAACGGGAAAATGGAAAGCTACCAGTGCTTAGCAGAAGGAGAGATGGTGTGGCAAGGATATCTGTACGCACTGAAAGACACTCTACCCATCAAACAGCTGCACCCTGATTCCTCCAGCACCATTTCATGCATTTCTGCAGGCCAAACAGGGTGATGCAATAGGTTCAAAAATGCTAAGGGACCCATCGGAACTTGAACAACAGGGGAGGGATGTGAACACCAATTCTTAGATGGGGCTGTATTACCAGCTGTTAAACAGGATGCAGCTTATCTACACAGGTTTTCTGTTGCCTGTGCCAGACTGATGACTCTAAATTCAATAACAACTGCCACTTCCTAGGAAAGTCTAAAGTCTTCTCTGGATGACTCTCATTGTCACTCAGACCTCCTGTGACTGACTGCCTGACCTGCTTCTGAGGCTCTGGTGGTGCTCTTGGTCAGAAGTCTCACCCCATGGTGAGCCAGTTCCCATTCTTGTCCAAGGGCCAGCTCAGAGTGGCACTCAGCTCAGGGAGGGTCCACTTCCTCTGGCACTTTGCTCATGTGCTCCAAAGAGGCACAGGTAGTCACTCTTAACGACAGCAGCGAGGTGGTTCCTACAAAGCCTCCTTTGCAGTGCATTTCTGGAACACTGGGATGGGGAATGGGAGAACATTACTACATATTACACTTTCCCTTGGACTCAGAGGAGGGACTTACCCTTCATGGTGATAGTGATGATGCTGACAGCACTCAGTGCCCTCTGCCTTTGCAAGGGGTCTCCATGCTCATCAGAAACATCCACTGGAAGATTCTGAGACAATTGCTTGGTTTGCTCTAGGAGAGGTGGCTGCAAGAGAAGGCACGATGGACTTTGTAAAGCAGGGGCTGCCTCTCCCCAAATTTTACAAATACTTTATCTCAATGCTATGTGCAATAACTGTGCTCAGTGTTTTATGCAGATAAACTAAGTTTTCCTTCACAACAAGCCATATATTCAGTTTTCTTACTCCATATTTAGTAGATCAGAGAAATGTGATTTGGCCATTTCTTATAGATGCACATTTCGAGAGTCCTATCTAGAAAAATTGTGCTTTTCCTGTGCTTTATACATTGTCAACAGAGTGCAAACAAAATTTTACAAAAGCTAGTGAGCAGCCGGGTGTGGTGGCACACTCCTATAATCCCAGCACTCGGGAGGCTGAGGCAGGAGGATTGCCATGAGTTCAAAACCAGCCTGGGCTACATAGTGAGTTCCAGGTCAGTCTCAACTACATAGTAAGACCCTGTCTCAAAAAAACCAAAACAAACAAACAAACAAAAAAGCTAGTGAGCATTGGCTCATGGTATAAAAGCCATAATAAATCTAATTTGGAAAAAAAGTTTGCAGAGAGCAGAAGTGGGGAATAAAGTATAAAGCTAGGTCCCTATATAGGAAAGTATGCTGAAGAGCTGCCTGTATAGATTTCAGAACAATAACTAAAATATTTAGTCCAACTAAATATTACCAAATTATACACTAAATCTCAAGCACTCCCTCTGACTATACTCAAAGGCTTGTTGACACCTTCATTTTCTATAATTCTAAAAATCACTGAGAATCTAAAGATATAACCATCAGCTCTTCAGGAAACTCCGTATCCAGAATGGCTATTTTCCCAAGGTTCTGACCAGTCAGAGCCTCACAGACAGCTATCTTTCCCCAGCCTGTATCTCTAACATTTCCCTTTCTTCTGACTTGTGTCTCCATAATTGAATTATCTCTTAACATTCCCTACCTTAATGATAAGAATACCTTTGTTTACTGAACCTTCCAGAGTCTTGTTTCTGTGTGTCAGTGTCCCTGCTGGGACATCCCACAGGCACCTCAAAACTAGCACATCAAAAGCTGAACATGCCATCTTTGCTACCCTTAAAACAAGCCCTTTTTTGTCTCTCTCTCTATATATATTTTTCTTTCTTTTTTTTTTTTTTTTTTTTTTTTTTTTTTTTTTTTTGGTAACAGGGATCAAACTCGGATCCTTGCACTTGCAAGGCAGATGGCAGAAACACTAAGCTAAATCCCTGGCCTCTGTCTCAATAAATTATTTTCTATCAAGTCATCTCCCTGAGCCAGGTCTATCCTCTACTCAACTCCAAGTTTTATCTTATGTAGATCGTGCAATCTGTTCATCTCTCTTCATTGTCACTGCTCTAACCTTGGTATAAGCCACTGTCACCTCTTACTTGGGTAAGTGTGGTAACCTCTTCATTGGTTGTCTCTAGTCTTTCTTCCTTCAGTCTTTGTGTTACAGTGCATCCAGGATTTCAAAGTTTATGTGGGGTCACCTCATTCTCTTGCTTAAACTCTTTCAGTGCTTATTAACCTTGCCCTCACCCTCCTTGTAAAAGGTGAACTCCTTTGCTTGGGTTTCAAGGCCTTTTGTAGCACTCCATCTCTCACCACCACAGCTCTCTAACACTGTCCTCCATCCGCATCTCTCTCACACACACACATGTGCATACAAGTTTTCTAATGGGTTTTATTCTGCTTTCCTTTGCTTCTAGACCTTTGTACATACTTTTCTCTCATTAGTAATGCTCCATTCTCCTTTTGCCTGTTAAATTCTCTCATCCAGCTGAGATACTGTTTGTTCTTTTGGGAACTCTTTTCTGACCTACTGCTCTTGTCCCAGCCCTCCACCAAGTCTGGGCTGGTTGTCGGAAATAGACCTTGTTAATTGTTCCATCTGTATGTTCCATCTTGGTCCTGCCTTCAGAGCTTTCTCTGGTGACCAAAATCCCCTCTTCCCTGTTGTACAGCAAGTCAGAAATGCAGGAAAATTATGAATTCCCAGTCTCTAGCAATCTGTAACCAATGATCAATCAAAGTTGGTACATATAAACTCTAAAACCCACACTCCAGGGATTAAGCTTCAACTGCCATCACTGGTAACTGGCTTGATAATGAACCTTCACTGGCCCCCTTCCCTCCCATGTACCTGTCTGCTCAGCACTTCCTGAGATGACTTCCAGAATGATCCACTTTACCCTAATGTCTGGCTTTGCTTCAGTGGAAACCCACACTGACCTAATGCTTCTCCTCTGCTCTCCCAGTGATCATCACATTGACTCATAGCTGCCTCCTCTTTTGTGTGTCTTCATCATTAGTTGTAAAGTCTGTGGGGTAGGAACCATGTTTCTCCAGTGCCTACTCCCGAGTTGAGCAGACAGTAAACACTGTACCCTGCTTAAGTAGATGTTTATGAAAATGGATGATTGACTAGACACATGGACACATGAGTGTGTGTGCAAATGGATGAATGGAAAACGAGGACGTGAACCCTTTTGGTTAGATTGTCCAAGGACTTGTCCCCCGACCCCAGACCGCACTATGGTACCATTAGTCCATTCAACAGTACTTACATTTTTTAAGGAATCTTCATCAGAATCTGATCCTTGAGCTCGGCCTTTCTTAGATTCTCTTAAAAAGAAAGATTTTCTTTTCCCTTTACCAAAGAACCTCCTCTTCTTGGGGGAAAAAGATGATGTTTGTAGAGAATTAAGTGAACTTCTGTCCATTCCCATGGCAACCAGAGCCTTAGAAAGTGAACAACAGCAGTTCACGAACAGATTATGCCTTTCCATAGAACACCACAGACAATCTCAACCTTAGTGAGCACACCCTGCGCTCTCACAGTGGCATCACACCACTTAATTTGCTTATCATCCAATTAGAACAAGCTAGCTCTGAGGTATTCTTCTGGGGAAACAGGTCCAGCTCTTGCACAGAGAGTGCCACTGTCAAAGGTAGAGTCAAAGTCACTCCTCTGCATCACTAACCCTTAGCCCTTAGCCTAGTGTGGCCTTGGAACTCAATGAACATGATAAAAAAAAATTTCAGAAGGGAGAAATAATGTTCCTGTTATTCTAGAACCTCAACCACTCCCAAGCAAGGGCCCCAAACAAAATCATCTCCATATAGCTAGATAAAGCTGGAACAGGGCCCCAATTTACATATATATAAGTTGAATCCTCCAGTCAGTAATTTGGGACATGTTTAGAAGATGCAGGCTTCAGGAAAGCAAAGAGCATCAAGACTAATAATATTCCCTGGTCAAAGGTAGACAACTTTGAGAGAGACCACAGCACAGTCAGTCTGCAAACAGCTTAAATTTTCAGAAAAGCACAAATAGAGAAACTGCTGAGACCAGACCCTAGGAAGCAGCATTGAGCAGCAGGTCACACTGTCTCCAGCATCTCTCTGATCCCCTGGGCAGAACCCACATTCTATCTCTACATGTTCCTACCTCCTTTTCTTCCTTTATCAGTTTCTGGGCTTCCTGAAACATCTTTTCCTTGGCCTCTGTTTCTGCAGCTACATTCCTGCTCTGCTCCTCATAAGCCATGGTGACAACTGCCAGCGTTAGGTTAATCAAGTAGAAGGAGCCCAGGAAGATGACCACCACAAAGAAGAAGACTGAGTAAGGCCCAGCGGTATGCAGGGTCTGCGAAGGACAGAGCACATTCTTGTATCTGAAGCCTCCTCCACAGAGCAGTGGCTATCACGTCCAGCAAGATGATACCATTGCTGATGATTGGCCTTTGCCCAGCACTGGGCAGCTTAGCTGCTGGATGGCTCCCCAGCCACCCAGGAGCTCCTGGCGCCCTGTCTTGCAGTGGGCAGATGCCATCTATCAGTGCATGTGGGAGCCTTAATTTTCTCAATAGTGTTTGTGTTTTTAAAATAAAAAAGGCAAGAGTGATTGAACTTCAGAGGGGTAATATTTATAGAATGGTTTTCTCACAGTCTTCCAAATATCGTGCTTATAATTTTCTCAAAATTTCTAACAGAATCACTAAAACAGAATTTAACAGTATAGCTGTTAAAAATGGAGAATTGATAACAAAAGTTAGAGGCAGATGGTTCTTAATAAACAAGGGGAAGGAAGGCAGAAAGGACAAAGAAGAGAGAGAGACCATGAATATACGACCTGTCGATAAAGCTTCTCCCAGGAGTCTTGTGTCATAAGCCGGAACATGGCAAGAAGAGACCAGCCAAAATTATCAAAATTTGTATAATTATAATCAGGATTAATGCCAGTGGTTTTACATCTAGAATCTGGGGGACACCTGGATGTTGAAAACAAAGGAACAGACAAAGGATTACATTGCGCACAGCCCAACTTTCCTTTCTGTACCCCACCCTAAGCCCACCCATGACAGTACTCTTCAGAAGGCCGTGAGATCCACCCAAAAACCCAGGAGAAAGGCAGCAGAGTGACCTTCCAGCCAAGGGATTTGCCTAGCCTCACAGACTTCATCTCAGGGTGGACACTTGTCAACTCTTTTTTTCAACTGAATGATTAATAAATTCATATAAACAAGTATTTCACTGAAAAATTAAGTGTAACAACACAGTGTAAAACAAATAAATGCACATAATGAATGTTCAGTCTCCATCTCTCCCTGTCCCTCACTTCTTGATCTTATGTAGATCGTGCAATCTGTTCATCTCTCTTCATTGTCACTGCTCTAACCTTGGTATAAGCCACTGTCACCTCTTACTTGGGTAAGTGTGGTAACCTCTTCATTGGTTGTCTCTAGTCTTTCTTCCTTCAGTCTTTGTGTTACAGTGCATCCAGGATTTCAAAGTTTATGTGGGGTCACCTCATTCTCTTGCTTAAACTCTTTCAGTGCTTATTAACCTTGCCCTCACCCTCCTTGTAAAAGGTGAACTCCTTTGCTTGGGTTTCAAGGCCTTTTGTAGCACTCCATCTCTCACCACCACAGCTCTCTAACACTGTCCTCCATCCGCATCTCTCTCACACACACACATGTGCATACAAGTTTTCTAATGGGTTTTATTCTGCTTTCCTTTGCTTCTAGACCTTTGTACATACTTTTCTCTCATTAGTAATGCTCCATTCTCCTTTTGCCTGTTAAATTCTCTCATCCAGCTGAGATACTGTTTGTTCTTTTGGGAACTCTTTTCTGACCTACTGCTCTTGTCCCAGCCCTCCACCAAGTCTGGGCTGGTTGTCGGAAATAGACCTTGTTAATTGTTCCATCTGTATGTTCCATCTTGGTCCTGCCTTCAGAGCTTTCTCTGGTGACCAAAATCCCCTCTTCCCTGTTGTACAGCAAGTCAGAAATGCAGGAAAATTATGAATTCCCAGTCTCTAGCAATCTGTAACCAATGATCAATCAAAGTTGGTACATATAAACTCTAAAACCCACACTCCAGGGATTAAGCTTCAACTGCCATCACTGGTAACTGGCTTGATAATGAACCTTCACTGGCCCCCTTCCCTCCCATGTACCTGTCTGCTCAGCACTTCCTGAGATGACTTCCAGAATGATCCACTTTACCCTAATGTCTGGCTTTGCTTCAGTGGAAACCCACACTGACCTAATGCTTCTCCTCTGCTCTCCCAGTGATCATCACATTGACTCATAGCTGCCTCCTCTTTTGTGTGTCTTCATCATTAGTTGTAAAGTCTGTGGGGTAGGAACCATGTTTCTCCAGTGCCTACTCCCGAGTTGAGCAGACAGTAAACACTGTACCCTGCTTAAGTAGATGTTTATGAAAATGGATGATTGACTAGACACATGGACACATGAGTGTGTGTGCAAATGGATGAATGGAAAACGAGGACGTGAACCCTTTTGGTTAGATTGTCCAAGGACTTGTCCCCCGACCCCAGACCGCACTATGGTACCATTAGTCCATTCAACAGTACTTACATTTTTTAAGGAATCTTCATCAGAATCTGATCCTTGAGCTCGGCCTTTCTTAGATTCTCTTAAAAAGAAAGATTTTCTTTTCCCTTTACCAAAGAACCTCCTCTTCTTGGGGGAAAAAGATGATGTTTGTAGAGAATTAAGTGAACTTCTGTCCATTCCCATGGCAACCAGAGCCTTAGAAAGTGAACAACAGCAGTTCACGAACAGATTATGCCTTTCCATAGAACACCACAGACGATCTCAACCTTAGTGAGCACACCCTGCGCTCTCACAGTGGCATCACACCACTTAATTTGCTTATCATCCAATTAGAACAAGCTAGCTCTGAGGTATTCTTCTGGGGAAACAGGTCCAGCTCTTGCACAGAGAGTGCCACTGTCAAAGGTAGAGTCAAAGTCACTCCTCTGCATCACTAACCCTTAGCCCTTAGCCTAGTGTGGCCTTGGAACTCAATGAACATGATAAAAAAAAATTTCAGAAGGGAGAAATAATGTTCCTGTTATTCTAGAACCTCAACCACTCCCAAGCAAGGGCCCCAAACAAAATCATCTCCATATAGCTAGATAAAGCTGGAACAGGGCCCCAATTTACATATATATAAGTTGAATCCTCCAGTCAGTAATTTGGGACATGTTTAGAAGATGCAGGCTTCAGGAAAGCAAAGAGCATCAAGACTAATAATATTCCCTGGTCAAAGGTAGACAACTTTGAGAGAGACCACAGCACAGTCAGTCTGCAAACAGCTTAAATTTTCAGAAAAGCACAAATAGAGAAACTGCTGAGACCAGACCCTAGGAAGCAGCATTGAGCAGCAGGTCACACTGTCTCCAGCATCTCTCTGATCCCCTGGGCAGAACCCACATTCTATCTCTACATGTTCCTACCTCCTTTTCTTCTTTTATCAGTTTCTGGGCTTCCTGAAACATCTTTTCCTTGGCCTCTGTTTCTGCAGCTACATTCCTGCTCTGCTCCTCATAAGCCATGGTGACAACTGCCAGCGTTAGGTTAATCAAGTAGAAGGAGCCCAGGAAGATGACCACCACAAAGAAGAAGACTGAGTAAGGCCCAGCGGTATGCAGGGTCTGCGAAGGACAGAGCACATTCTTGTATCTGAAGCCTCCTCCACAGAGCAGTGGCTATCACGTCCAGCAAGATGATACCATTGCTGATGATTGGCCTTTGCCCAGCACTGGGCAGCTTAGCTGCTGGATGGCTCCCCAGCCACCCAGGAGCTCCTGGCGCCCTGTCTTGCAGTGGGCAGATGCCATCTATCAGTGCATGTGGGAGCCTTAATTTTCTCAATAGTGTTTGTGTTTTTAAAATAAAAAAGGCAAGAGTGATTGAACTTCAGAGGGGTAATATTTATAGAATGGTTTTCTCACAGTCTTCCAAATATCGTGCTTATAATTTTCTCAAAATTTCTAACAGAATCACTAAAACAGAATTTAACAGTATAGCTGTTAAAAATGGAGAATTGATAACAAAAGTTAGAGGCAGATGGTTCTTAATAAACAAGGGGAAGGAAGGCAGAAAGGACAAAGAAGAGAGAGAGACCATGAATATACGACCTGTCGATAAAGCTTCTCCCAGGAGTCTTGTGTCATAAGCCGGAACATGGCAAGAAGAGACCAGCCAAAATTATCAAAATTTGTATAATTATAATCAGGATTAATGCCAGTGGTTTTACATCTAGAATCTGGGGGACACCTGGATGTTGAAAACAAAGGAACAGACAAAGGATTACATTGCGCACAGCCCAACTTTCCTTTCTGTACCCCACCCTAAGCCCACCCATGACAGTACTCTTCAGAAGGCCGTGAGATCCACCCAAAAACCCAGGAGAAAGGCAGCAGAGTGACCTTCCAGCCAAGGGATTTGCCTAGCCTCACAGACTTCATCTCAGGGTGGACACTTGTCAACTCTTTTTTTCAACTGAATGATTAATAAATTCATATAAACAAGTATTTCACTGAAAAATTAAGTGTAACAACACAGTGTAAAACAAATAAATGCACATAATGAATGTTCAGTCTCTATCTCTCCCTGTCCCTCACTTCTTGAAGACAACATTTAACAGCTACTTCGACCCTCTAGTTTTTTATGAACACAGCAACAACAACAACACACACACACACATTTATACACAATTCACACCTGAGCTTTCACGCTGTACCTAGACTGTGTGAGCTGTGTTTGACATATGAACTAAGACAACATTTAACAGCTACTTCGACCCTCTAGTTTTTTATGAACACAGCAACAACAACAACAACACACACACACACATTTATACACAATTCACACCTGAGCTTTCACGCTGTACTTAGACTGTGTGAGCTGTGTTTGACACATGAATTTAGAGAGACAAGAATACTATGCCTTCCAGCTGGAAAACAAAACTGTTCCTTTGCGTTCAGGAGAAAGACTCCCCAAGTTGGATTTTGCATGTAGGAACATCACAGTGAAAAGTCAAAGCACTGTATAAGGCAGCTGCGGGCCCTCACGGAGGTGAACACAATGTGGGTGTAGTGAGTCCTCTCACAGACTGTTCTAGAGAGCTCAACAAGCCTTGCTTGTATCAAAGGCCACTGCATCTTGTAAGCACAGTAGTGAGAGGGAATCCTCCCTCTTTTCTCCAGATGGGTCACGTTCCCTGTCACAACTCTCAGAACCTGTGCGTCTCGGGAGACAATGCTTTGTAAAATGTACTCGACTGTTTTCTCCAGGAGACGTCAATTTCAAAAGAGTGCAGCTGTTTTGATCATAATTGCTTTCCTTGGACCTAACTCAAGAGCCTGGCACACTGTAGGCCCTTGATATCAAATAGATATCTGCTCGATACAGGGGAGTGAGAGTACTCTATCTCATTAGATTGCCTTGCACCTTATGTTAAGTTGAAATGTGCTCAATGAACCTTCACTGAATTGAATTTCTCACCACAGGGAGCACTGGTATCTTTGAAGAAGGAAGGGTAACTCCATAGGTCTAGAAGGCTACTAGCTGGGCATGAGTGTGTATGAATCCACACACTGCTTTGTTTGCACTTAGAGGCCATGGTGGTTAATGGAAAAACAAAGATAAGAGGCATGCTCAGAGAATTTCATCAGGCAATGAATGTCACCAAACAGGAAACCAGGGACTTGTGGGGCTCTTAGTGATGAAATCATTTATCAGCTTTGAAAGTCTTAAATGTCCATTCCAATAAGTTTTCACTAGGCTTCTTATTGGCTACCAATTTAACATGAGTTCGAGGGAAAGCTGCTGTAAATACTTGAAAAAAATATATATATATTTTTGGTACCGGGGATCGAACTCAGGTCCTTGCGCTTGCAAGGTAGGCGGCAGCACCACTGAGCTAAATCCTTGGCCCCTCTTGAAAATAATTTTTATTGAGTACACAAATCTACAACTGCTTAAGCCAGGTGCAGTAGCCTGTACGTACAATTAATCCCAGCTATTCAGGAGGCTGAAGCAGAAGATAATGAGTTCAAAGCCAGCCTTGGCAATTTCGCAAGACCTAAAGAAACAAACAAACTGCAGAGATACAGAAATAATCAGAACTGCTTGAGAAGTCTCATCTCTGCCTCCACCAGGCATTCCATGAAGACCATCTCCCACATCACGGCAACAGGGCTGAACAGAAGTGCTTGGCTGGGAGAGAAACGGAGAGTATAAGCCACTTACCTTCCAGCACTCCAATTGCCACACATTATGGGTTCTGTGGAATTTATTTCCTTTGCAAAGCAAGAGTCTGAGAGAAGAAAGAGTCATAAATTCAGATTTTTTAAAAACTTAAAGGAAAAGAGTGGCAAATATTCTGGCTGATTCTTGAAAACATATGGTTCTGGATACTCTGCTGGGAACGTCCAACCTGTGGCCTGCCTTATTGTGGTTTTTGTTTCTTTTAATATTATCATAAAATATTTTTAAAATAAGTTTTGTTACTCACATATATTAACTATGTGGTGTATTTCATACACAGCCTAAGGCAATTGTTCTTCGTTCAAACAAAAAAAAAGGGCAAAAATAGGCCACAGGTTGGACATGCCTATAAGGTGATAGAAGTTGGTGTCTGCAGAGACTGAGTGCTGAGCCCTCAGGAAGAGAAAAGAGGAAAGGAACAAGGAAGGAGAAGTGGGAGGAGGAAGTAATGACATCACCACCACAATTTCATCGCTTGGGGAAGGATGTTCATAACCAGACAGCACCCCTGCAGGAGCCGGACACAGACATGTGGAGAGCAGACAGCTACGTGAGATCCAGGACATGCGGGAGCATGTGCACTGAGCCACAGTACAGAGAGGAGGAAAAAAGAAGCGTGGTCACTGAAGAAAATGCTTCAGCGGGCTATGGAAGCTGCTGGTTTATTGGCCAAATCAAGCATTTTGAGCAACTCAAGAACATGACGAAGTGAGCAGAGATCTGAATGGCAGAGGATGGGAGCAGACACTGCTCGTGTGGCCATGGCGTCAGGCTTTCTGCTCTCCAGAGAAACCCAAAGATGGGGGCAAGTCTCTAGGAAACGCACCTGCTTGCACAAGACCTCTGGATGGATCACGCCCTCCCTTGCTCTCAGAGCCAGGTACGCAGGTGGTATGTGTGGCAATAAACAAGCTACCACGCACCAACCGAGACGCGGAATATTTTACCATTTGTTTCACCGGTAGTGTCACAGCCGATCTTCACACATTTCTGGCTCAGAATTCCCTGGAAAAGCTGCTGACCCACCAGGGCGAAGATGCAGAGGCAAAAGAGGGTGAGGACCATCACATCAACAAGCTTCTTCACTGAGCGCAGCAAGGCCCCCACGATGACCTTCAGACCTGAGGAGGAGGACAGGTGTGGGAGAAGCAGTCCACACAGGCCTGGCCAGGTCAAGGAAGTCAAAGAGATGGCCAAACTTCAGGCCTGGCCCACGGTTCTGCACTTTTTAGAAGCTGTGTCATCACAGCAGTCAAACTCTCTACCTGTACCTTCACCTGTGCTGCTCGAGGTCACTTTGAGGAGCAAGGAAGGAGCCTGCATAGAAGTGGGTACAGGCACAGCCAGATGACAGTCTGGGGGATACAGCAGTGTCAGAGAACGACACAGACCCGCAGTTAACATGCTGTGGGCCCTATCTACTCTCAAGGTACATGAGGAACCACAAACAACCCCCCAACAAAGCTTCACCTGTGTGGGACCATGTATGCCTGCAACATTTCTACCATCTCTGTGTCAAAAGGTGCCACCATCCAGAATCAGAAAGATTCTAAGCGACACAATTTCTATGGATTAGTATCGATCATACAGGAGACTCGAAGGTAAGGGAGGTGAGAGTACAAGGCAGTATCGAGTGGAGGCCAAGACCACAGAGGGCAAAGTTCTTACAGAGTGATACCAAGTGGGCAGAGGGTACTGAGGTCACACTGGAGCCTCACTTCAACTCCAGGTGTGGCCGGCCTCGCCAAGCCACGTTTTAATCTGCTACAAGAGGTTTGATTCTTCTCCCAAAATTTTTGACAAAAGACACTCATGATTTCTAAGTAATTTTCAGAGTCTCACAGAAGGCTATACCTCTCTACCTTTACTTCCAAAAAACAAGGATCTCCATGTGTTCATAGGCCAAAAAGGAGGATCTCCATGTGTTCATCTGCTTAGGAGGAGGGACAAATCCCACATGAAGGTCTTCTGGCTGCCAGTTTCTTTATCACTCTGCAGTTGCCTTCCTGGAGTCTCAAAAAATAAATAAGTGAATAAATAGCCCACTGCCTCTATTTTTAGAGAATCCAAACTGCTTAGAGTTCAGGTACTGGGGATGTATGGCCTAGCCTAAGTCTATATAATCATCAGACCAAGTTAGTTCCCATAGTTTGCATTCATAGTTTGCCAAAGCTACTGACAGAAGGAGAGGGAGGATGGGAAGAGGAAAGGACTCCAGGGACAGGAGATTTTTAAATAAAGTGGGATTTTTTTCCAAATAAAAGAGAGTATTTTTGCAAACAGAATAAAAATGGAAAGAGAGGGAGTTATACCAAAGTAACCTCAGGTTTTAACAAACTGGTATTCACAGTCACAATCCACCCTTGGCTTCATCCCGATTCCTAGGGTTAAAGTGCTTTCCTCACCTTGCTTCCCTGGGACATCTGTGGTTTCCTACCCACTCCACTGGTGGCTCCTACTCATCTCCTTTGCCGGTTCCTCTTCTCCTTCCCTCCCCTTTAGCGCTGCCATGCCTGGGGACTTCTCTCGACCTGTGCTCACTCTCTTGGTGATCTCATCAGGTTTCATGGCTTCACGCGTCATGTATAGGTCTGAGATACCTATCTCCAGCTCAGACTGCCTGGAGATCCTCAAGTCGTGTATCTAATTGCCAATTTCATACTTCCACCTGGATGTCTCGGTCATCTGAAGCACACGTTAAAGGCCAACTCCCATCCTGACTCCCAGAACTGCTCCTCTCATAGCCTTCCCGGGCTCAGCCAGCAAAAACTGCCATCTGCCCAGGCACTCAGGCTGAAAACCTTGCTATCATCCTTGACTCTTCTCTTTTACCCCCACCACAAACATAATTTAGTCAATGGTTATTTCTGCATTCAAATTTAGAGACCCTGACCACTGTCTGCCAACTCTTTGACCAACACCTGACCTAGAGAAAAACCATCCCTTGCTTGAACAATGGACTTTTATGACTCTATGGGCTCTGAGGAGCAGTTCTGGGATTAGGGGTATGCAGGGTTTGTTGGGGAAATACCTCTGACCGGTGGGGGAATCAGGAGTTGGCAGGAAGAAACTGTCAGACTTCTGTGTAGCTCTGTCACCTAATAAAAGGGAGAGGGAACCAAGCAGGGCTGGAAAGGAAGAAGCTCAGGCTGTAGTACAGCTGTGAGAGCCTCAGCCAGGTTACCAAAGTTCCCCTCTAGAGGAGGATCAGGTCCTCCAGGAACAGGCCAGCACTAGCACCCACGCTGTGCAGGGCCAGCAGGATTTTGGCAGGAGCACAGATGTAGAGGAAACTTCAGAGGGTGACAGCAGGGACCACCTGTTGCCCGTGCTCCCTGAGGCAGATCAGAAGCGTGCCTCCACAGAAGCCACCATGCCCCTCTCCTGGTCATCCTGCTTCTGTGGCTTCCTCTCATTCTATCCTTCCATTTCTTCAGAGGGAAGCTTTGCTCCCATGCTCATAGCTTCCCTCACTTCTGGGACCCCCGCTCCACTAGTCTCCCCACTCCCCCAGCTCCATCCACTTTACCATCTCTCCATCTTCGCACAGTTTCTATCATCAGTACACCCTTACCCAAATATTTGCTTGTGTGTCATCACCTTCGAATCTTTGCTTATTTCTCACCTTCTCAGTGACACCTATCCTGACCACCCTATCTAAAAGTGCAGCCTGCTTCCCCTGTCTGCTGTAAATCCCCATCACCTTCAAACTGTCCGTTTCCTTTATATTTTCCATGGCACATAGCAGGTTGTACTATACATTCTGCATACACGATTTGCTCATGTAAATTTACTCCCTTACTCCTATCTCTCTCCCCGCACCCTGACCTTACAGCAAATATTCCAAGAGGGCAGGCATCTGTGCCCCCCATGGTTAGATCCTAAGCAATTAGCACAAGGCCTGGACATATTAAGTGCTCAATAATTATTGGTTGAACAATCAAATAATGTAGAAAGCAGGGGCTGTTTGGCTTTGGTTTACATGATGACATTTTGAAAAATGTAAGTATGAAAGAACACTCTCTCCAACTGACAGCCAGCGTTAAAAGTTAGATTGGCTTACCAGAAACTACTGAAATTGCTTTCAGTGCTCTGATGACTCGGAAGGTACGCAGAGACAACAGTTTGATTGGGGAACTAGGATTTAAATCTGCAATCCTACAAGGCAAAACACAGAAAAAGGCTTGACTTACTCCGTTCTGCAGCTGTGCTGCCCATTTCCACAAAAGCCAGAGTAAGCCCTGGGCCTGGGCCTACCAAGGGGAAGTGAGAAGCCTCATCTTTATCTCAGAACTTGGCAACATCATATTCGTCCCTTGAAGTTGCCCACGCAGTTGTGGCTACATCCATGAATAATGGAAACCCACACAAACATTTATCCACTGATTGCCAAGTCCCATGCTCTGGCACACTTGCTAAGGTCTCCCATCTAGGATCAACATGAACCTAGACAATCTGGTTTTAGGACCTACATGCTTACAACATCTTCCAATGGCCAAAGGCATGTAAATGTTGAACTTCAAACATAAAATGCTAAACTTAGAAGCACCTACATGTAAGGACTTTGGTGAATATTAAATAGAAGAGTACTGTATATGCGAAGTACTCTTGGCACACATACATTATAAATTTACTATTGTTGTGCTGGCAATAGGCCATTATTTTTTGTTTGTTTTTATTCCGTTTCATCATTTAGATGCTAAATCAGTGTCCTATCCTTCAAGAAGAACATCAACCTCCACTTCATACTATACAAAATTAACTCAAAATAGACCCTGGACACAAAGACAAAAGGCAAAACTGTAAAACATAGGGGAAATTCTTTGTGAACTCAAAGTAGTTGAAGATTTTTTTTTTTAAGTCTTTGGTTCCTCCCTCAAGCTCTGACAGCTCATACATGAACAGCCTCTAACCTGGTACTCCCTATACCATATTGCAATGGTCACTGTCACTCTTCCCCTCTGCACTGTGAGTTTTATGAGGTTGAGAGCACTTGCTTACTTTGTTCTTTTCTTTCAACCCCTGTATCTTGCACAGAGCCTGTCCTATAGACACAGGTGTTAAGTAAATGAATGAAGAAATGAGAAAATCCTAGAAATGGTTTTGTGCCTGGAAGCCTCTGGCCAATGGCCACACACTGCCCATTCAGGGCCATTTAGCAAGATACTTAGAGCTCTAGGCATTATTAGGTTACCTCAGCCACTCATGTAGACCCAAAGGGACTGATGGAAGCAGAAGGACTTCTTTCCCACCCCAGGTCTCTCCAATAAAAATCTTTTACATTCTTACGCTGTTCCAATGACAATGGAATCAAGCCAGTTCCAAGGATCTCGAAGGAAAGAAAATTCATCCAGGATAAAGCCTCTTGCAAGTATTTTTATCAAAGCTTCCAAAATATAAATTGCAGTGAAGACACATCTACAAAGTAAATAATTCAGAACAAGAAGAAACATGATAAGTGGTGAGAAAAGCAAAGGTCCAATCTGGCCTTGATATTTTTTTATATTTCAATGTGACATTTAACATTTTGGTCTTCAGTGATCAGAGTTCAGAAAGGCAAGCTCCTTGATCAAATTCTAGTACTCCGAATCTCCAAGAAACAGGCCCAAGGATAAAGCTGTAAAGAAAATATTTTCAAATAAACCTTTTCAATGCCTACTTTCTGGCCACATTCTTGAGAATGATTTCTGCCAGCACAGGGCCAGAGGACTGGGACTGGTAGCTTGCCACCATCATTCTAGAGCTGTCACTCTGATGTACAGGGAGAGATAATAGTGAGGGCACAGTGAAGAGATCAAATAACAAGAAAAAAAATGGGTCTTTCCACATTCTACATTCATGGACTGGAGATTCAATATTATTAAATTGTTTTACTACCCAAAGTGGTCTAAAGATTCAGTGCAACCTTTATCAAAAATCCAATGACATTTTTTGCAGAAATACAAAAATATAATCCACAATTCATATGGAATTTCAAAGAACCTTGAATGGCCAAAGTAATCTTGGAAAAGCAGAACAAAGTTGGAAGTCTTACACTTCTGCAAGTTTTCCCATTAGGTCACCATTAAACCTAATCGCTGAGTTTGCCACCAGAATTGTAGAAAGAATTAAGTTCATGAACTGAAGTACCACTGTATTACAAAGCTACAGTAATCAAAACCGTATGATACTGATGCAAACACAGACATACAGACTACTAGAATAAAATAGATAACCAAGAAATAAATCTTAACATATATGGCCAAATTTTCAATAAATGTGTCAAAACTACTCAATGGAAAAAGGAAAGTCAATGAACAATAACCAGTGTTGGGAAATCCAGATATCCACATGAAAAAGAATAAAGTTAGACCCTGTGTTATACCATATACAAAAATTAACTCAATATATGTTAAAGACCTAAATGTAAAATGTGAAAAAATAAAACTCATAGGAGAAAATATCTGTAAATAATATATCTGATCATGGGTTAATATCCAGAATACATAAAGAATTCCTACAACTCAAAAACAAACAAATCAAATAACCAAATTAAAAGATGGCCAAAGGACTTTAATAGACACTTCTCCAAAGGTGATATACAAATATTCAATAGGCCTACAAAAAGATGCTTAACACCATTAATCATCACAGAATTGAAAATTAAAAACCACAGTGAAATATTGCCTCTCACCCACTAGGATGACTACTATCATAAAAATAAAACAGCAACAACAGAAAATAAGTGTTGGTAAGGATGTAGGGAAATTAGATCCCTTGTGTATTGTTGATGGGACTGTGAAATGGTAAAGCCCCATGGAAAACAGTTTGGAGATTCCTTCAAAAGTTTAAAAATTGACCTGCCACAATCCAGCTACTGGGGAGTTAAGTGTGATAGGTAAGAATTTTGAAAATGTTCAAGTTTTTGACTCTGAAAATGCTTTCTAACTGCCTATTCCCACCCCAACATTGATGAGTGGCTGCAGCCTTGAAGATGTAAAGTTGGAGAAAATAAATTTAGGGTTGCCAGAAAAGCTGGAAATTTAGGAAGAAATCCTGGAAGCAACCAAGGCAGAGCTTAACAAAAGGGCCCCAAAATAATGATATAACATATGTAAAATGATGAAAGAAAAAAATACCAAGCAAGAACTCTATAGTTAATGAAACTACCCCTCAAAAAAGAAAATAAAATAAAGGCATCTTCAAATAGAATTAAACCTTAAGAAATATTAAAGGAAGTTGTTCAGGCTGAAAGAAAACGATACCAGAAGACAAGCTGGATCTACAGCAAGGCAAGTCTTTAAAAGACATATATCCACCTAAAGCAAAATTTATAAACTGTATTGTTGGTTATGTATATTAACATGAATCCATGACAAAATAGCAAACAGCTGGGGGATTATATTGTTACATGTTTTCTATTTACTTTAAGTAATTCAATATTAATTATAAGTACACTGTGACATATTAAATATGCATAACTTGCTCTCTGGAGCAACCACTAAAAATAATACAAAGAACAAAAGCTAAATATCCCAATGAAGATGAAAGTGAAATATTAAAACATATCTGATTAACACAAGATGAGGCAGGAATAAGAGAAAAATAGAGTAGCAAAACAGCAAAAACACAGATGAGAAAAATTTTAAAATCAATAAAAATAGACATAAACCCTAGTACAATCATTTATTAGATGTAAATGGACTAAACATTCCATTGAAAAATAAAGTCTGAATTGATAGACTGCATATAAAGCAAAAATCCAGCTACCTCCTCTTAACAGCTACCTGCTCTTAACAAGAGATATGCTATAAATACAAAGACACAAACAGGCTCAAAGTAAAAGGATAGAAAAAAAGATAAACCAGGCCAATGAAGAACATAAGAAAGGTGAAATAGCTGCACTAATAACAGATAACTCAAATATTAAAATGAGCACTACTAGGGGCCAGGGATTTAGCTCAGTGGTGCTGCTGCCTGCCTCAAAAGTACAAGGTCCCAAGTTCAATCCCAGGTACCAAAAAAAAAAAAGACACTAATAGGAACAAAAATGACATTTTATAATGATAAAAATGAATATATCAAGAAGATATAATTATCACAAATGTATGTGAGCCTAAATGGTGCTTCCAAACACAAAAAGCAAAATTTGACAAAGAGAGATAAATAGACAAATTCACAATTATAAACATATTTCAAGCTTTTCTTTCAGTAATTCACAGGAACACTAGGTACAAAAACCAGTAAAGGTGCAAAAGATCTAAATGACAACTGCTGACTTCTGCAACCTGACTGACTCCGTGCGGAATGTCACACCAAACAACTGCAGCAGTGTTTTCAAGTGCACAGGAAGCCTTCTCCCTGGTAGACTGTATAATAAGTTCTCCTGACTTCAACAGACTGAAATCTTGAAGAATATATTCTCTAATGATAAATAAATTAAATTGGAAATTAATAAAAATGAGACAGAGGAAACGACACTTCAGACACAACCCGCAGAAAGGGAGAAAATACCTGCAAACTATTCATTTAACAAGGGATTCATGTCCAGAATATATAAGAAACTGAAATAAAAACAGGAAAAATCTGATTTTAAAACTGGCTAATGATCTGTATAGATATTTTTCTCAAAAGAAGACATGCAAATGGGCAAGAAGTTTATAAATCTTAAACATCAGTAATCATCAGGGAAATACTAAACACCTCACCCAGGTTGGAATGGCTATTACTAAAAAGATTTAAAAAAAAAAATCATACTGTAGGCCCAACATTCTAGAAGGCAGAGGCAGGAGGATTGCAAGTTTAAGCCCAGCCTGAGCAACTTAACCTGACCCTGTCTCACAATAAAAAAATTAAAAAGGACTAAAGTGTAGCTACATGTGACGGCCCTGAGTTCAATACCCAGTACCTCCCTGCAAAAAGGAAACAAATATAATAAATACTAGGGATGTGGAGGAAGAGGGACTCTACACTACTGATGGAAAACTGAACTGGTGCAACCATTACAGAAAGCAGTATGGAGGTGCCTCAAAAATCTAGAAATAAAACTACCATATGATTCAGCAACTCTGCTGTTGTGTATATATTCAAATAAAATAGAATCATTATATCAAAAATCTACCTGTGCTCCCATATTTACTGTGGCAGTATTCATAATGGCTAGAATGGAAAATCAACCTAGATGTTTATTGGTAGATAAATGGATATAGAAAATATGGTTTAAATACAAAATGGAATATTACTCAGCCATGAAAAGAATGAAATCCTGACATTTTTCAGCAATATGTATACACTGGAAGTCATTATGTTAAGTAGCATAAGACAAGCATGGTAATACAAATAGTACATGTTCTTACTTGTGCTAACGAAATAACTGATCTCTTACAATGGAGTGGAATAGTGGTCAACAGAGACTGAAAGTGGCAGCGAGGTGGGGAAAGGAAAGAAGTTAGATAAGGGGCACCAAAATGCAATCGGAGAGGAGGAATTGGTTCTGGTTTTCTATAGCACAATGAGGTAACTACTGGTTAAAGCAATCTATGATACATTTCAAAATGAGTAGAAGAGTATGAAATTCACAACACATAAAGATAGTTAACACTTAAGGAGATGGAAATGCTTGCTGCCATGATTTGATTATTATATATAGCATATATGCATTGAATTATCACAATTACTCCACAGTGAGGTGCAAATATTATGTCTCAAAAAAAGAAGCATGAAATTTTTGAAAATTAAAAAACACACACTTCTGAATATATGACAAAATATGAAAATATGAGACCAAAAAGAAATCACAAGGAAAAGCTGAGAATATTTTGAACAAAAAGTAACAAAAACCGAATGTACTGAAATCTGCAGGATGCAACTAAAATAGTGCTTGGACAGAAATTTATGGCTTTATACAATTGTATAAGAAAAGAAGGACTACTTAAAACCGACTACTTAAGCTTCTACCTCAAGAAGCTAGAGATAACTGGGTCCATTGGCACATGCCAGTAATCACAGGTAGTGGGGATGCTGAGATAGGAAGATTGCAAGTTCAAGGCCAGATTGTACAACTTAAGGGAATCTTGTCTCAATAAAATTAAATAAGAAGACAGGATGATTACAAGTTCAGGGCTGAGTAACTTAGTGAAACCCTGTCTCAAAAAAATTTTTTTTTAATTTTTAAAAGCTGAAGATGTAGCTCAGTGCAAAGGCTCTGGGTTCAACACCCATTACTGTGATAAATTAATTAATTAAAAGGGATAGAAACAAAGCCAGGTGTGATGGCGCACGCCTGTAATCCCAGCACTCAGGAGGCTGAGGCAGGAGGATCACTGCAAGGTCGAGACCAGCTGGGGCTACATAGTGAGTTCCAGGTCAGTGTCAACTACATAGTAAGACCCTGTCTCAAAAAAAAAGGGGGTGGGGGATAGAAACGTACTTCAGTGGTTGACGGGTAGTATGCGTGAGATCTAGGGTTAATTCCCATTACTACTTGGAGGGGCTAGAAACAGTAGAAACAGAAAAAATTAAAATAAAAATAAAGTGACAAGACTTAAAATCACTGAAATGGTCATAGGTTGCTGGTAGCAATGTAAAATGGTGCAGTCTCCTTGGCAGAGTTGGCAGAGATATTTATCACAGGATGCAGCAAATCCATATCTAGCTATTTATATGAAAGAAATGTAAACATATATCAACAAAAATATTGTATACAGAAATATTCAAAACAGCTTTACTACTAGCCCCAAACTATAAATAACTCAAATTCCCATCAGTACATAAAAAGGAAAACAAGTTGTGGTATATCCATACAATGGAATACAACTAAGCCACAAAAAAGCAGAGAACCTGGGGATTTAGCTCAGTGGCTCCAATGCCTGCCTCGCAAGTGCAAGGGCTTGAGTTCAATTTCCGGTAACAAAAAAAAAAGAGAAAAGAAAAAGTGGGAAAAAGACTGATACACACTAACATAGATGCATCTAAAAAGATCGTGCTAAGGGAAAGAAACCAGACAGAAAAGTCTGGCATCATAAGTATCATCTGATTTCTAAAACATGAAATTCTGGAAAACGTGAAACTGATCTAGAATGGCAGAAAACAGGTCAGTGCTTGCTTGCTGCTAGAAATAGGAACGAGGCAACTGACTGAAGACATATGAAGAAATATATTGAGATGACTGAAATGTTCTCAGCATTGACTGCAGTGGTTTCTAGCATGTAGTTAAATGTGACAAAAAAAAACACGGTTTCTTATCTATTCCATTCATTATTCAACTCATTCCTGAAGGATTAAGCCAGTAAATATGTTAAACTGTAAGAACAAGATGTAAAAAATACCAAGATATAGAAATTTCTAAGTGGAAAAATTAATTTATATGCCTAAAAAGCCAATGAAAATGACAAATAGTTAATTTTTAGTTAATTCACTCAAACTAAACAGGAAAGAAGCAAAAACGATACACAGTAAAGATAGAAACAGACAATTCACAACCTAAAATATCAAAAGGAGCCTGCTGGGGATTTTGATTGGTGGTGCTGCACCTGCCTGGCAAGGGTAAGGTCCTGAGTTCAATCTCCCATAACAGCAACGACAAAAGCCTTACTCATTTGGAGATTAAAGAAATATAAATATTTTAACTATATAAATTGGAGAAGAAAACTTGAATGATAGCAAGAATATGATATGACTTATTATTAGTAATATTGATGATAGAATAAATTGATATAGAAGAATCTATCCTGAGGAAAAATATGATAATCTTAGAATAGCTTTATGCAAAAAGATGCTTGTGACAATACTTATACTACTAAAATATTACAGTGGTTAAGTAAATTAGTTGTCTTACCTGATAAAAATATATAGCCAACAAAATTGATTCCTATAAAACTTATGTATGTGCAAAGAAAATCACTTAAAATCTTGACACCAAAACATATGTGTGCTGATTATTACAAATGTAATTTTAAAACTGCTTTGATGACAGTTATAAAAAGTATATGGAGAGTTGAAGTGCAGGAAGCAGGTTACACTTCCGGCATCAAGACGGCTGGAAAACGGCCACACAGTAATGATCAAACTTACTGTTTAACACTGAGCCACTCCAGGGATTGAAGGTGCATAACAACCATACTCCAGGATCCCTAGGGGCACCCTGCCTGCCAGTGAGTGGGTGGGAGGCAGCCACAAGAGGCAGTGGCAGAGTCAGGGAAAGCTGTCAGACTCCCCGTGAGAAGTCTGAGCAGCAGGGAGCTCGGGTTCAGGAAGGCAGGTGGTCAGCAGCACTGCCATCTGTGGCGAGGATCCAGGCCCATCAAGTGTGGTCTTCTCAAGCAGTGGGTCTGAAACCAGAATGCAGCACCACAGACTGCTTGGTTCCCTTGTGGCCCCCATCCATCACAGAACTCAGAAGTCATTTTTCTTTGCTCCCCACCAGGGATACACCTCTTCTTGGACATTTGCCATACACCTAGGGGCATGGCTGGGCACCTAGGGGATCTAGAGCAAGTAGGGCTTCACACTTCAGAACTACCTGGAGAGAGCAGTGGCTTGGGGGACACAGATGGATACAAACAGATGCTAGAAGTCCTGGGAATAAACACAGAGTGAGGCAAACAGCACAGCATTAACTGGCTTCACTAAGCAGGGAAGGGGAACAAGGATCAGCATTCACACAACAGCCTGCTAAGTGGGTTGAAAAACAGTAGGACCCCATTACAACTTACTAGTGCTCCACATACCTGGTAGTCTCCAACACTTACAGGTCCTAGAAATAAACTGTACCCATGCAAATAATTTGACATGGAGGGATTTTCTTTTACACTTATTTTTTGTCTTTCTTTGTTTCTTTTTCTCCTTTTTATTTTTCTATTTTCTTCTCTTTTTCATGTTTATTGGTTTTTTCCTATTACTTTTACTTAATTTATTTAGTTTTTTTATTCTTTAACAGTGTGTATGTGTGTGTGTTTGTGTGTGTGTGTGTGTGTGTGTGTTACTAAAGACTGAACACAGAGCCATTACACTAAACTACATCTCCAAGCCATTTTTATTTTTTATTTTGAGACAGGGTCTCACTAAGTTGCCCAGGCTGGGTTCAAACTTGCAATCCTCCTTCCTCAGCCTCCCAGAGAGTTGGGATTACAGGTAAGTGACACAGTGCCCAGCTTAATTCAATTTTAAATATCACATTTTCTCCTACTACTTACTTTTTTTCTTTCTTTTTAAAATTTTACCTTTCTATTTCATTTTCTCTTTCCCCAATCCCTCATTTTTATTATTAATTTATTATTTTAGTTTTTAGTTTTTTTATTCTTTAACAGTGTGTATGTGTGTGTGTTTGTGTGTGTGTGTGTGTGTGTGTGTGTGTTACTAAAGACTGAACACAGAGCCATTACACTAAACTACATCTCCAAGCCATTTTTATTTTTTATTTTGAGACAGGGTCTCACTAAGTTGCCCAGGCTGGGTTCAAACTTGCAATCCTCCTTCCTCAGCCTCCCAGAGAGTTGGGATTACAGGTAAGTGACACAGTGCCCAGCTTAATTCAATTTTAAATATCACATTTTCTCCTACTACTTACTTTTTTTCTTTCTTTTTAAAATTTTACCTTTCTATTTCATTTTCTCTTTCCCCAATCCCTCATTTTTATTATTAATTTATTACTGTTACCTTTAACCTTTATTAATTTTTTGTCTTTTGGTTTATATTATTATTGCTTCCTTCTTTTCTATTATTAGTACTGGTTAATTTTAATAGGTTTTTTCTCATTGAGTTTACTGGTATATTTTAGGTATACAGTACAGTTACATTACTTTTAATAGGTTGTAGTGGTATATCACTATCTGGTTTGTCTTTGTGTGTGTGTGGTTTTTTGTTTTTTGTTTTTTTGGGGGGTTTGTTTGTTTTTTGGTACTGGCGATCAAACTCAGGACTTTGTGCTTGCAAGGCAGGTAAATTCCCAGCCCTTGTCTCTGTGTTGTTTTCATTGCTGCAGTTTGTCTTCTCTTTTCTAAATGGCTCTGGGGATCAAACTCTCAAAACTAGTATAGACACTAAGAAGACCCTCACATAAAACAGAAAAATGTCTACCCCAACACGAATCTCAATACAGAAATACAAGAAGTATGAAAAAACTAGGTAATATGATTCTTCTAAAAGTCCAGCACTAGCTCCTCCAAAAAGCCCACAGCTGGCATAAACTTTAAAAAAATATGGGGTTTTGAGAGAGACTTTTTCATGGTGGTACAGAGTTGGAGAATAAATCCAGTGCAGTGCCCACCATGTTACCAAAGAGAGTTCAATCAGCCACCATTTTGGAAAAGAGTTGATCATGTGGGACTTAGCCACACAACGCCAATATGACACCTTCATTCTAGGACTAAAGTGTTACCCTACTAAAGTGAGAGCCAGCCACAGAAGACAGGCAGGAAGAGATTCTAAGAGCCCCTAAGAAGTTCAGGCTCAGGACCCAAAAGTGCATTCAGTGGGTGGGGGTGGGGGTGGGGTGCTAGCTTTTAGAGGTGGTTGGATCTGAAAGTGATGGCATTGAGTTCAGTGGGCTTGAGCCCCCACCCTGATGCCTATATCCAGAGGTGATTAGTGGTCTGATGATTTCCCTGTGTAACACTGTGAGCAGGGACATCCTAGCTTGGACAGTTGCCACAGACTAGTGTTTTATGGATGAGGAGCCTTGCAGCAGAGGGCTGCCCAAACAAACCCAAAAGCTATAAAGAGGGATAGATAGGACTGTGACTTGCTGGATTCCAAAGACTGCAGATGGACCAGGGATTTAGCTCAGTGGTGGTGCACCTGCCTCGTAAAAGTTCTGAGTTTGATTCCTGGTACCAGAGACAAACAAAAAACGAAGACTGCAGGTCTTGAAAGAAAACCATTCATTTGGCAATATTCTTTCTCATCTTTTAAAATTATTATCTTTGATTACTTGTTTGATTGGGTCCTCTTTTTTTCTTTTATTTTTTCCCTTATTTTAAAATTTTTACTCTACTTTACCTTTTACTCTTTTATTTCACTTTATCACTTCCCACCTTCCATTGCTTAAGTTTTCAAATTCTACTTTTTGCATGGTCCTACTCTCTGCAAACTCTCTCCTTACTAGTATAATCGATGAGCTTTATGAATCTCTATTTAACTATATTTTACTACAGTTGAACATTATTCTATTGTTATAGGAGGTAAAACTCTATTCTAATGAATAGATATTAGATATTTACACAGTTCAGTATCTGGTTTGTCTTAGTGTTAACAAAGTTCTCTATAGTATAACTATAGATCTCTTTTCTATGTTAAAGGAAGTATATTATTATTTCTTAGGGCTTGTAAACATCCAGTTTGTATTTGATACTATTGTTGCTGATTTTATTACTATAGACCAAGTAATGGAGTCATTGTCCATTGGTTTTCTCTGTTCGCCAATATCTGGATTGCATGAATATCAGAAACAATACTATGGTCTATTCCCAAAGAACTGGGTAATGGGCAAAATAAGCTGCAATGTCTCCTCCCAAATAAATGGAGGTGGTTAAATTCTGGAACAGAGGCAAAGGCCAATAGATAGCTATGCCCATAGAACTTTTCTAAAAAGTAGGCATTAACTAAGGAAGCCTCCATACTAGCAACAAAGCTACTCACTATAATGAAAGCTCAGCACAGAAAACAGACAAAAAAAAATTAGAAAGATGAGAAAACAAGGAACAAAATGCCTCCAAAAGGTCCTAACTCACCAAAGCTGATCTAGGGGAGAAAGCAGGATCAAAAGCAACATAGCCAAATCTGAACGGATAACAATGGAGGTTATAAAACAGATTAATAAGGTGGTTAGAGAACTCAAAGAAAACATAACTATGCCACCTGCCTCAGATAATAGTGCAATGAAACTAGAAATCAATGACAAAAGGAACCACAGAAATTGTACAAACACATGGAAATTAAACAACACACTCTTGAATAATCAATAGGTCACAAAAGAAATTAAGGAAGAAATATGACAGTGATTAGAATTAAATGATAATGCCAGTACAATATACCAGAACTTGTGGGACACAAAATAAGTCCCAAAAGGGAAGTTTATAGCTATGAATACCCACATCATAAAAACAGAGTGAGCCCAAATAATTAACCTAATGATGCACCTCAAGGACCAAAAAAAGAGGAAGAAACAACCCAAAGCTAGTACAAGGACAGAAATGATAAAGATCAGAGTAGAAATCAATGAAATTGAGACAAAAAAGTCAATGAACTGAAGAACCAATTCTTCAAAAGAATAAAAAAATAGACAAAGGGAGGGCAGGGGTATGGGGAAAAAATGAGAACCAAGATCTGTCATGTAAAGGTACAAGATCCCAATGATGGATGTAACTGTATTGTATACTTAAAAAATACCAATAAACTCAATAAGATTAAAAAATAGATGAACCCTTAGCCAATCTTACCCAAAAAAAGGAAAGAAAAGAAGTAAATCAATGTAATTAGAAATGAAAAGGTAAAATCACATTGGGTACTGCCAAAATCCAGATTATTAGCAACTACTTCACAAAAACTGTGCACCAATAAATTGGATAACTCAGAAGAAATGGTAAGTTTCCTAGTTGTATATGAATTACTGAAACTGAACAAAGAATATTTAAAATCCTGAATAATCCAAAAACAGGCAAGGAAATTGAATTTAAAAATCTATTAATTAAAGGGACTGGCGATTTAGCTCAGTGGTGCTGTACCTGCCTGGCAAGTGAAAGTTTCTGAGTACAATCCCTGGTACCAAAAAAAAAAAAAAATCTATCAATTAAGAAAAGCCCAGGACTTGATAGACTGCTGAATTCTGCAAAAACTTCAGGAAATATCTAACACCAATACTCTACAAACTCTTAGATGAAATTAAAAAGAAGAGAATACTCCTAAAGTTGTTCCTGAAAGCTAGTACTACTCTCATTACAAAGCCACACAGGATCCAAACAGAAAAGAAAACTACTGGTCAATCCTCTAATGAACACAGATGCAAAAACCATCAAGATACTGGCAAATGGGATGCAACAAATCATCAAAAATATCATAAATCATGACCAAGTTGGCTTTATCTCAGGCATGCAAGGATGGTTCAACACAGGCAAATCAGAAAGTGTAATCCATTATATAAATCGAAGTGAAGACAAAAATCATAAAATCATCTCAATCAATGTAGAAAAAGTCTTTGACACAATCCAACATCCATGCATGATGAAAATAGGTATAGAAGGACTTTACCTCAATCTGATAAAAGACATTCATGAAAAACCAATGGCCAATGTCATATTAAATGGGAAGAAGTCGAAAGCTTTCCCTCTAAAATCAGAAACAAGACAAGGAAGTCCACTATCACCACTCCCATTCAACACAGTCCTTGACACATTAGCCAGACAAATCAATAAAGAGAAAGAAATAAAAGGGATATGTTACAGTTTGTATCTAGATGCCTCCCTGCAGAGACTCATGTGCTCATAAGCAGGGCTCTTCAGAGCTGGCTGGATCTATGGGGTGTGCTACTGGGATTAAAGGTGTGAGGTACTAAATTAGTTCAATGATTGAAACTAGAATAGCTTTGAGTATGGTTGAATGAATTTACTGAAGAGCAAACCCCTACCCTGGGCATGGATGGTACCATCCAAAGGCTTATAGCCTGGATGGGAAAAAGGTAAAAGGCAGGTTTGCTGCTTGGCTGCTTGGCTGACTGCTATCTCCTGCCTGCTCTGCCATGGACTGTCTCTCCTCTGCCATGTCCCTCTGTCATCCTGTCCTGCCTTGGAGCCAACTGCCTGTGGACTAAACCTCTTCACACTGTGAGCTAAAATAAACCTTTACTCCTTTAACTTGGGACATCGAGTATCTTGTTCCAGCAACAAGAAAAAACTAGGACAAGAAGTGTATAGGACATCAAGAAGTCAAAGTATCATTATTTCCAAATGACACAATATTCTATTTATAAGACCCAAATTTTTCCACTAAAAAAACTCCAAGAATTAGTAAACAAATTCAGCAGTATAGCAAGATACAAAAATCAACACAAAAAAGTAATAGTGTTTCTAGACACTAATAATGAACTCACTGAAAGAAATTAGGACAATAATTCCATTCACAATAGAATCAAGAAAAATACTTAGTAAAAGACCTCTACAATGAAAATTACAGTACTCTAAAAAATAAGATTAAAGGGAAAATCAGAAAATGGAAAGAAATCCTCTGTTCCTGGATGGGCAGAACCAACATTGACAATGGTCATACTTCCAAAATTGATAAAAGAGATTTAATGCAATCTCAATCAAAATACCCACAGCATTCTTCACAGAATTAGAGAAAATTCTCCTAAAATTGATATGGAACCAGAAGAGATATAGAAGAGCAAAAGCAATCCTCAGTCATAGGAACAAAACAGCAGGCATCACAATCCTGGGTTTCAAATTATACTACAAAGTTACAATGTTAAAAAACAGCATAGTACTGGCACAAAAACAGACAAGTGGCTCTGTGGAACAGAGTGGAGGATGCAGTAACAAGCCCAGAAACATTCTGCCATCTTTTCTGTAACAAAGGGGCCAAAACATACACTAAGGAAAGGTGGGCTCTTTAATACATGGTGCTGAGGACACTGGTGCTCTCCATGCAGAAGACTGAATCTACACCTGTATCTCTCATCATGCATGAAACTAAAATCAAAATGGATCAAAGATCTACACGTTAGCACAGAAATCCTTACTCGGCTGGAAGATAAAATAAGTAAAACTCTTGAAGAATTCCATTTGATCTACCTAGTCCCCTTCTGGAATCTTCTTGAAGAGTCAAAGTCACCATATTACAGTGCAAAGGAAAAACGTGAGTTGTGTGTAGGTAAATGGATGCACCTCAGGACCATGATGTTAAATGAGATAAATCAGACACACAAGCTTAAATATTGTATGGTTTTTCTTATATGACAAACCCAAAATAAAAGATAATAAGAAGTAAGGAGGTCTTTTTCAAATGGGAAGGGGAACAAGAGAGAGAGAGAGAGAGAGAGAGACAGAGAGACAGAGAGAGACAGAGACAGAGACAGAGAGGGAAGGAGAGAGAGAGGGAGAGAGGAGAGAGAAGGGAGAGAAGGGAAAAGGAATGAAAATGAGAATTGAACAAAAAAAATGGAAGTAGAACTTTTACAAATGTGAAAGGGAACAAGAATTGGAGGAGACAGAGAGGGATGGGAAGGGAAAGATAAAAAAGAATTAATATGTGCTATGTACATATTCAAACTCTCCCATGATAAATGTAGCAATTATGTGTTACAAACACGTACTAATAAAAAAATTATTAAAAAGTGTTTATAGTGAATAAAAAATGGTTACTTCAGTACTCCACTCTTGCCAATAAATATATTATCCAGAAAAAAAACCACAAAATACTCACAAATCAACATAAAACCTCTAAGTATACAAATAGATCAAACAGACTTAACAGATATTTGTAGAACATTCCATCCAACAACTGCAAATTTATATTCTTTTCTATAACTCATAGAACTTTCTGCAAAATATACCATATTTTAAGTGAATAAGCGCTTAACAAATACAAAAATTGATGGGCCAAGGATTTAGCTCTGTGGTGCAGTGCCTGCCTCACAGGCACAAGGTCCTGAGTTCAATCCCTGGTACCAAAAAAAAAAAAAAAAAGCAAAAATTGAAATAATATTTTGTATTTTATCAGATGACAATGTAATGAAATTAGATATCAGTACACAAAACTACAGAAACTATATAAACACATAAAGGTTGAACAATTCACATCTGAACTATCAGTGGTTGTTTAAAAAATCAGGGGGAGGATTTTAGAATTTCTAGAATCAATTGAAAAGTAAACAACACACCAGTCTCTAGGATATAGCAAATGCAGTTCTTCAAGGAAGTTTATGAGTGTCTATATAAAAAAATCAGACTGATCTCAAGCAAGTTACCTAATGATGCATCTCAAGGTCTTAGCAAAACACAATCAAATCAAAGCCAAGCTCCGTAGAAGTAAAGAAATAATAAAATTAGAGCTGAATTAATAAAATAGAGACTTAGTTCTCCATCAAGATTCCAATAATTTTTTTTCAGGGAACTAAAAAGTTACCAAAATTCATATGGAAACACAAAAGACCCAGAATAGCCAAAATAATCCTAAGCATAAAGAACAAACCTAGAAGCATCATAATACCCTATTTGAAATTAGACTACAGGCCAGGGATTTAGGTCAGTGATGCTGCCGCCTGCCTCACAAGTAGTACAAGTTCCTGAGTTCAATCCCCGGTACCAAATTAGACTACAAAATGTCAGAGTAACCCACAAAAAAGGCATGGTACCAGCACACAAACAAGATGTGATCCAAATATGTAGTGAATGTATAAGTTTTCAAGATGTATTACAATAAAAGACATACTGACCTTAACCCTGCTCGAAATACTTGCCCTCACTTCAAACACATATCATATCCTAAA
Organism: Fukomys damarensis; assembly: GCF_012274545.1. NCBI lineage: Eukaryota > Metazoa > Chordata > Mammalia > Rodentia > Bathyergidae > Fukomys > Fukomys damarensis. The sequence goes on along the minus strand of NW_022900936.1, from coordinate 69,423,708 downwards.
GTTCTTGCTACTTTCTGAAGCACTTATGAAAGCCCTCTTTCATGTTTTTATGAGATACGATTTGAAAAATATAGTGAATGCTGCTGCTTATCATCTAGTGGAAGGGTAGACTTGCAAAAACATTTCAATGTGTCCTCATCCACCTTATTCATTATATAATACACAATACAACTTTTGGATCTCCTTCAAAGTAAAAATAACCATGAGAGGTAATGTGTTTGAATTGATTCAGGATACCAAGGCAACTATAACAGCATAACTAAAGACACTCATGAAAGACAACTCCCAAAACTGCTTCAGAAAGTGTCAAGAATTACGGGATAAGTGTTCAAACTGAGGAGGAGTATTCTGAGGGAGATTAGTTGCAGTCTTTTATTGCAATAAATTTTTAAAATTTAAATATTTGTCTTATTTTTCAATCACATCTTATAGATCAATGGAATAGAATAGAGGATTCACACCCTTATAACAACTGCCATGTACATCTTGATGAAGGAGCCAAAAATATATATTGTATAAAAGACAGCCTCTTTAAAAATTGGCCCTGGGAAAACTGGATATCCTTATGTAGAAGACTGAAACTAGAACCCCATCTTTCACTCTATATAAAAATTGATCAAAGACCTAGGTATAAGACCTAAAATTTTGAAAGTAATAGAAGAAAATGTAAGGGAAAAACTTCAAGAGGTAGACAAAGACAATGACTTCTTGAATAGCTCAGGAAATAATAGCAAGTATGAATAAAATGGGATTACATCAAACTAAGAAGTCCCGCACAGCAAAGGAAACATCAAGAACAAAGAGACAGCCAGCCTATAGAATGGGAGAGAATCTTGGCCAGCTAGTCTTCCAAACAGAGAATTCATATTGATATATTTTTTTTTAAAACTCAAAGTAAATAACATTGTAACACTAAATACCCCAATAAATAAGTGGGAAAATGAGTTGAACAAATATTTCTCATAAAAAAGTACTAATGACCAATAAGTATATAAAAAGATGCTCAAAGCTTTAGCTATTTGTTATGGCTTGTGTTTAGACATCCATTCCCCCAAAGCTTCATGTGGTCATACATGGCATGGATCTAGAGTGTGTCATCCATTCCCCCAAAGCTTCATGTGGTCATACATGGCATGGATCTAGAGTGTGTGATGCTGGAATTGATTCATGGTGCAATGCTAAGATCAAGGGCACTCGGATAAAGGGTGTAAGTGCTACCTATCCGAAGTAGCCTGGATAAGATATAAGAGATACAGCTGTGGTTGCTTCTTGCTTGTTTTGCTACCTTGTGCCCACCATGAACTGTTTTTCCACTGGGATTCCTATCTTTCACCCTACCTTGGAGATCGTTTTAGCTATTATCTGCTTCCCAGTGCTGTTACTTTGCCTTAGTATATTTTGGTATTTATCTACCTCTTCAAACTACTAATTTTAATAGGATTGGATCCAGCTGCTTCTGTGTTAGGCAACTCTTTCTCATCCCTGGTGGCAGCTGGCAGTAGCTGGTCACTAGAACGCACAAGTGTGTGCCAGCTCGCTTTCTCTTTCCCCCATCCTGCTCATGCTTGGACCCTCTCAGGACAGAGGATCTGTGAGTGAGGGGATGGAGATGCCAGGGGCAGAGCCAGGTGATAGCCAGACAGAATCTGAAGGTGGCAGGGATGAAAGGGGTTTTGGTGAACTCCAAAGAGGAGATGGGAAGTTGAGGGAAGACAGAAGTTTTTGAGGAGAATTTCCAAAGTAAAGGGCTCTATAAGAAGGAGAGGAGCGTGAATGGAAAGTGTCTGTGGAGTCGGACCATGGTGTCTAGAAGTGGGGGGGGGGACAAGATGGCCAGTGAGAGAGGTAAAGGTGTGTGCCACAGGCAGGCGGTGTGCAGCAGGCACTTTGAGCTGCCGCTACAGAGTGCTACTGAATGCAGTGGGGCCATCCCCAGCATGCTATAATCTTGAAATAAAAGCTGTACTTAAAATACTGCAGCCTAAGTTTATGTCATAATATCTGACTTTCAATGGGAATTTTAAATCTGAAGACATCATTTTACAGTGAGCTATCATTAACATTTTTATATGATGCTGAATTATTCTCTGTGGAATTTATGTTTTATATATTTTTTTCTTTTCTAAGTGGGGAAAGAACTCAACATACAGGTAAGCAAATCATAAAGAACTCCAAATAGGCAGGATCAGAAAAGAATTCCCCACAATAGAGAATAGTCAAAATCCCAGAAATGCAACACAAGGACAGAATTTTATAAAGGCATTTATGACAAAACAAAGTGGCCATATTACACCAGGAGAAGCTGGAAGCTTTCCTTTTAAAATCAGGAAAAAGACAAGGATGTCCACTATTGCTTCTTTTCAATATAATACTCAAAACCATCAGCCATAGCAATCAGGCAAGAGAAAGAAATAAAAATGTTATGTACAGGAAGTTAAGAGATCAAAGTTTCACTATTTGCAATAGCATGATTCATTATATTGGAGACCAAAATATTCCACCAAAAGACTTCTTAGAATAAATAACCAAATTCAGCACTGTAGCAGGATAGAAAATCAATACACAAAAATCAATAATATATCTGTATGCCAATAATAAACACACTGAGAAAGAAATTAGGAAAACAATACCATTCACAAAAGCATAAAAAATTAAACACTTAGGAATTAACCTAACCAAGGAAGTGAAAGATCTCTACAATGAGAACTACAGAACTCTGGAGCTACGATAATAAAAATGAAATCACCACAGTACTGGCACAAAAACAGATATGAGAAACAATAGAACAGAATAGAGGATTCAGAAACAACTTCAGGCACATTCAGACATTTGATCTTTGACAAAGGGTCCAAAAACATGCTGGAGAAGGATGGCCTCTTTAACAAATGGTGTTGGGAAAACTGGTTATCCATATGCAAAAGATTGAATTTATACCCAAGTCTTTCACCATCCACTAAAATCAAATCAAAATGAATCAAAAGCTTAGATATTAAGACAGAAACACTTAATCTGTGGAAAGATAAAATAGGTAAAGACACACACATAGGCAAGAACTTTCTGAACAGAACCCCAACTGCATAAGAAACAACATCAAAAATCAACAAATAGGATTATATCAAATTTTAAAGCTTCTGAAAAACCATAGAAACAATCAGCAGAGTAAAGAGATAACCTACAGAATGGGAAAAAAAATTTTTGCCAGCTACTCCGTGGACAAAGGACTAATACCTAGAATACATATAAAGGACTCAAAAAATTAGACCCCCCCCAAAAAAAATAAATGACCCAATTAAAAAATGGGCAATTGAAATGAATAGACACCTCTCAGAAGATGAAATACAAATAGCAAATCAATACATGAAAAAATATTCAGTAACTCTGGCCTTTAGACAAATGCAAATTAAAACAACACTGAGATTCCATCTTTCTCCATAAAGAATAGTTATCAAGAAATCAAACAATTACAAGTGCTGGCAAGGCCAAGGGAAAAAGGAATCCTTCTAACATTGCTGGTGAGAACGTAAACTAGTACAACCACTATGGAAACCAGTATGGAGATTCCTCAAAAACCTAAAATTATAGGGCCAGGGATTTGGCTCAGTGGTTCCATTGCTTGCCTCACAAGCTCAAGGGCCTGAGTTCTATCCCTGGTACCAAAAAAAAAAAAAAGCCTAAAATTATAAATTCCATTCAACTCAGCTATACCCCTTCTAAGAATCTTCCCAAAAGAGTTAAAGACATCCTATTCCAGGGACATATGCAAACTCATATTTATAGCAGAATAACTCATAACAACTAAATCTTAGAGGTAACTCATATATTCACCAACAGATGAATGGATAAAGAAAATATTACATATAAAATTAATAAATATATAATAAATGTATATAATAATATATATAAGTAAAATGTTATATAGATAATGAATTGTATAAAGGATAAATTTGAGTCATCTGTAGGAAAATGAATGCACCTTGAGACCATAATTCTTAGTGAAATAAGTCAGACACAGAAGTTTAAATATTGCATGGTTTCTCTTATATGAGAAACTCAAAGTAGAATTTAAAAATCAAAATAAAAGATAAATGAGAGGAAATAGGCAAGTAGATCTTTTGGAAAGGAAGGAGATCTAGAGATGGAGGGAAGGGAGGGACAAGGATTAAGATATGATATTGCATGTAATAATTTCCCACAATGAATGTATTCATCATATATCATAGGCATGTGCTGATAAAAATAAATTACATAAGATTATAGTTTGGCAGGGCTGGGGATTTAGCTCAGTGGTTCCACCACCTGCCTTGCAACTAACTGCAAAGATCTGAGTTCGATCCCTGGTATCCCCCCCAAAAAATTTATAGTATGGTCATGTGGTTAAAGAACCCAAAAGATACTACTTTTTCTGACCTTATATATGTCTATTCAAAGTAAAAATATTTTAGGAAAAAAAAGTACATGGAAAAATAAAACCATGCCAGCATTTATGTTGAGAAATAAATTATTTCTCTCTCTCTCTCCCTCCTTTCACCCTCTCACTCCCCCCCTCCCCCTCTCCTCCACCCCCCTCTTCTCAAATGTAGCTACAATTCTTCTCTCTCAGACACATGTGTTCAAAGTCTCAGCAAGGCGAATGAAGGGGAAACACTTACTCAGCAACGTCAGGGCCCGTCCTCTTGCTCTCCTTAACGCCAGCCATGGTCATGAACAAGCAGTTGACTATGACGGTGCAGATGATGAACATGCTGAACAAGGTGACCACAGCATTAAGGTAGACACTCTGCAGGGCGGTGTGTGACACTGGCCAGTGTGGCTCAGGCCCTTACTACTGTGGGTCCCCCGGTTGTCTCTTCCAGAGGCGCGTCTACTCTCTGACTAAGAGCACTGACTGAGGACTACTCATGCCTGTCCCTTCCCCTGGAGAGAGGCTTCTGAGTGGATGGGAACCTCCTCACCTGGAGAGCCATGCGCCCCCTTTGTACATAGCTGGCTGACACAGATGGCAAAAGTCTGAACCTTTGCTTCGAAGTTGGACAACTCTGGTTCATCCAAGCTCCAGAGCTCCTCACAGATCATGCGTAGGTGGACTTTGTTAAGATCTCAGTCTCATTTAGCTTCCCTCTGTTCTCAGAGAGCATTACTCTAGTGAGTCACTTAACTCAGAGTCCCCACCCGAGCCCATTTCTAGGGAACCCAATCTAGCTAGTTATTCATTACCATTCTCTTAATATTTTATTATCCCTATCAATCCATGTCTTTTTTACCTCCTCCTGTCTAAAATGGCCTAGTGTTTCCTGCAACACCCTTCACACATTAGAAACGCTCAGTAATTCCCATCTTTACACTTTAAAAGTGAGTCAGCGAACTCCAAGTCATGCACATTTCTGAAGAGGAATGATGCTGGGCTAGAGAAGAGGTACAGATGCTACAAAACAGAGCTTGCATGCCCTCTCCAAAAAAGGTAGTAGTTCCATACGACACTGACTCTCTGCTGAGTAAGAATACAGGCCTCGCCTTAGCCAAAGTTCAGTTTTTAAGAGAAGCTAGAAATCCGAACCATTCAGGTTAGAAGATGTTTCCAACATGTTTTAGACACGTGGGTCCAACACAATACATTTAGCCACTCAAAGGATGCACAGGATTCCAGTTTACTGCCCTGTTTAGGTATCCACTTAGATACCTTCCTCCAAGAAGCCAGCTTCAATGTTTCCAAAGCAGGCAGGGCCTCCTGCTGCCACCTCCCTACTATGGAACCCGCCTGCCGATGAGTCATCTTCTGGAGAGGAGGACCCTAGAACAGGGGCCACACTGCCTTCACGCCCAGCACTCAGCACAGAGCCTGCCACACAGCAGCAGCACTCAGCCAGTATTTGTGGAAAAAACAAGAATTTTATTCCATTCAGTAAATATGGGAACCCCTGGGACTTGCACTTTTCACTTGATCTGCACTTAACAGAAGGATATGAATGGACCAAGATCCTAATGGCTAAACTTCTGATGGGATTGAAAGGTCCGAAGATGAACAAGGCACGCTTGGCGCTGAAGCGGTAGATTGTTCTCTTCTTGTTCAACACCATAAATGTCTGCGGAAAGGCAAGCACAACAGGAATCAAGGGCAATTGCAAAATAACAATTATCATGCTTTCGTTTAGAGAAGCACAGGTTCAGTCCTGGATTGGCTTATGCTGAGAACTGCAGCTCCTGGTTGTGGAATTGTCATTCTGAAGCCTAGAGACTTTCTGAGCAGCTACCCAGTGACTCTGGAGCCCAGAGGCTCCCACCACCACCACCTCCACCACCACCCCCATGACCTGTGTCTCATGATAAGTGTGGAACATGAGCTATTCATCTGCTGGGAAACTATGGAGAACTTGGGCCTGAAAATACAGAAAGGAGGGTATGGAGTAATAACTAGGACAAACAAAGCCCTTAGTATTGAACTTCATGCTATGTATTTGGCGAGGACTAGGAGAGAATTTAAAGAGGTGGAAACTGGGTTTGGATATTCACATTAGTTGATTATTATAAACTACTATTATTAATGATAAAGCATTATAGGGAGTCTTAAGATTTGAAGGGAGTAGGAGAGCCCACATAGCTGTGCTACAGCTCTCAGCAGTTCTGTGTAATGTAACCGATTTATATTCTAACCTTTAATATCTTCCAGAAAAAAAAAATCACCAAGGTTCTCTTACTTGCTCTCCCATCCTGCCCACCCCCCATACAAATAAGAGCAAATCTGCATTTACAGTGTTTAACTAGGGAAGAGGTGAGTGCTGCCCTTACAGAAAGCATTTGGAAATATGTGGGTGTTTTTGACTGTCTGCCACTATGCCTGAGTGCTCTCCTGGCCTCTGGTGGGTAGGTCCAGGGATGCCAAATACAGGACAGGGCTGCCAAATCATGCATTGTCCTACTCAAAGTTACCAGTTGGGCCCTGTTGAAAAAATACCAAGCCTGTGCTCATTTCTGCCCAGCATGTGTTCCAGAGCTCTGAGAATGAAGCAACTCCTGGACAGCAACCTATCACTCATGGACTCTAATATCAACCCCCAGGCTTCCTTCTTTTCCCCATTTTTCTGTAATCTAGCTGTCCTCTTACCTGTTCCCAAGGTTGACCGTTACAAAAGCCTTCACAAGGTGAAGGTCATTCCTGTTTTCCCATCTCATTGTTCCTTTCACACTTATAAACTAGTACTTGAGCATGTAGCTCAGCATGTTCTCAAAGAGGAAGAACAGAACTTGGCAAGCCTAAAAGTATTTGGGCAACTGCTGTCCTGACTCCGGTACCAGAACAGCAGCCACTGTCAACCGTCAACCTTCCTTTAGTGAGTTGCTGGGATACACTGGTATGAGAGCATCTGGCTACAGGGCAAAGTGCAGGTAGGATTGTTCTCCGGGGCCTCCATAGGAAAATTAAATGGGTTACAGGGTTATTTTAATGTCATGGTTCCAAGACCCCTAGACCTGCTTGAGGGTCTCTCTCTTTGGTCACCCTAGAAAATAGGTAGAATGACATATCTCTGCTTCTGTACCTATTCATTTTGCTATTTTATTGATATAACTTCTGCTTTAATATTTTAACTAATGATATATTTATACTTGTCAGGACTTTCATGATTAGAATGACATGTACCTATTTGTTGACCCCTCTTTACCCTTTCCTCTGTAGCTGTTTAAAATGGGAGCCTCTAAAGGGAAAATCTGGCCCAGGACCACAGAAAGAGCCCTTGAGATTGAGCCCCAGACTCACTGCACACTGATGTGGTGTAAGCACCTCTCCAGGTAGGCTGTGAGGTGGGGTGTTGATGACGCCCACACAACTGTTGAGGGTGCCAGCCACAGAAGATCATGAGTGTGCCGAGCTCAAATCAAGTATTATTTCTTCTGATTAAAAGGGAGGACCCAGGCTGAGTAGGTGTCATACAAGAGCCACCCGGGCAGGAACAGTCTGTGCTTCTGGGACTGTCTGAAGCAGCCAGGCACTACCTGTACCATGGATCCCCTGTCCAGCACCAAGGTACAAAGAAGCTGCTCCCAGTCAACTCAGTGCCAACAACCATGCCAACAAGAAGCCTCTGGAATAGGCCAGGCGTGGTGGTGCACGCGTGTAATCCCAGCACTCGGGAGGCTGAGGCAGGAGGATCGCTATGAGTTCGAGACCAGCCTGGGCTACATAGCGAGTTCCAGGTCAGTCTCAACTACATAGTGAGACCCTGTCTCAAAAAAACAAAACAAACAAACAAGCAACAACAACAACAAAAAAAACAAAAAAGAAGCCTCTGGAGTTCCGGGACATACGGGAAGGAGATATACTAAAATACTTTCTCTCCCTTGTCTATTCACTCCTCTCTACACTCAGTCCCCACTGTGTCCAGTTTCAAGGACATGCACACCAGGCACCCTTTCTCTGAGGAGTCAGTTTTTCATGGGTGCCAGCAAAAGATGCTCTCGGCATCTCATATTTTCTGGGACTCTTCCAAGCTCCTAGCCCTTTCCCTCTCACCCCGGTCTGATAAGGTAGGCTTTCCATCCTAGCTGGATCACACAGTGAAGCAGCAACAAGGTTCGCAGAGCCTTTTTAAATGAGAACAGTTTGCAGAAAACTGGTCTCACAGCCCCAAGCTGTCTGGGAACCAGCAGAGGAGCCCAGAACACATTTTTTTTTTCATTCTAGAGCCCTTTAAGGAACTTTTACTGGAATTTCCTGCAAAATTTGTATTTAGATAGATAAAGCAGCAGAGTTTGCATATTTTTCAGTGTGATTTACATGTAATCTGCATGTGCCATTGGTTAACATTTTGTTAGATTTCATTTCTTAAGCTCCTATTATACAGCAAATGTTGGTTTGATTTTCATTAATCTCATTTAATGGCCTAGAATGCCTACTGTCCAAAGTTTTTTGAGGTAAAATTTTATTGCTGATATGAGCATTCCTTGACAATGACGTTCATTCCAGAATGGTGACTTATGAAGACTTCCACTTCATGCCTACGTGATGGGGTAGGAAAAATCAGGCATCATTCCCATTTTACAGATTAGGAAAGTGAAGATCTGTAATGGTTTAGCCAGTCACTTGGAATGACCTACACCTCACTTCTCTGACTACAGCCCTCTTCTCTGATACTACTTGGTCTCTTCTCTATTCTTCTTTGCCGGGGGATAGTTCACTTTTTGAGACAGAGTCTCACTTTGTAGCCCAGGCTGGTCTTGAATTCATGGCAATCCTGCCTCAGCCTCCTGAGTGCTAGGATTACAGAGGTGTGCACCACCCAGCTCTCTCTATTCCTTTTACCTTTTTACTGCCTTTGTCCTTCTCTTCTCCCTCAATACATGCATTAGAAAGAGAAAATGGGGACTGAAAGGGTGTTTGGAGACTAAGAAGACAATGACATCGGAGAGGCACAGCCTGCTTTCTATAAACCTGATAGTTGGTGTTTGGAGAACCTGTAAGATGAATTATAACTGAACGCAAGCCGGCATCCCCACAAAATTACCTTGTGGTTTCTGTAGAATGGGTCCAAGTCTTCCAGGGGCTTTGCTACTAGATCACGGGGAATGTTGCCATAGAGTTTGGGCAACTTCCTGGAGACCTTTAGGTCAAGCTGAGGTCGAGGTGGGGGTTCAGATGCTGTCTTGTCTTTGGACTTCTTTTTCTCCTTTTGGATGGCAATCCGCTTCTCTATTGCAGCCAGGGAGTCTGAGGTGAAGGGACGGAAATTTCGCTCATCTGGGAAGATCACTGGGTAGCACCTGTCAGCCATCTTCAACCTTGAGACACAGACAAGCCACAGGTCCTCAGACTGCTCTGAGGAGGTGGAAACGATGCACCCCTCCTCCACATCACTCCCAACAGATGGTGTTATGGGAAACTACAAGGGTTGAAGCTGAGGTTAGAGGGCTTGGGTGTTGACTGGATATGGTGTGAATCAGAAGTGACCACCACTGTGGGCACAGCAGAAGCTCTGGACACATACAAGAACAAAGAAGATGTCATTCCCAGAGGACCTGGGACAGTGAAGAACCTGGGACAGTTAGGAAGCTGAATTCAGAAACAAGTGAGCAGGGCCAGGGCTTTAGCTCAATGGTTCTACTGCCTGCCTCACAAATGCAAGGACCTGAGTTCGATCCCTGGTACTTAAAAAAAAAAGAAAGAAAGGAAAAAGTGAGCAGAAGAAGCTGAGTCTGTAAGACTGAGAGCCGAGCATAGAACAAGGCAATAAGGCTGAACAGTGAGCCTGCCAAGGTAGACAGGTGGCCAGCACAGTGCCAACAGGAGGAGAAAGTACAGGTTGGCACAGCCATGGGTTACAAAGGAAAACTATACATGCATGCATCTTTTTCATATTTGTTAATAAAGTTCTTGAAATGTGCTAGAATGAAAACAAAAGAGCCATAAACAAAGGCATGAACATTGATGCTAATACTTATAATCCTATACCAGCTCTTTTATTTCTGGAAGCCAGACCCTCAAAAAGTGAGGCTGCAGGAGAGCAGAAATAATTTCTTAAAGCTATGATAGTCCCTCTGTCATAGGACAATAGCTTCTGCTGGGACTCTATCCCTCCAGGTATAGAGTAGCCCCTAAATATAAGAGAAGGGAAAAATGGAAGCAAAGTCTCTGTAAATAGGGAGGATGGAGGGGGAGAAGGGAGGGCAGGGGTATGAGGAAAAATAAGAACCAAGATACATCATGTAAAGGTACAAATCCCCATGATGAATGTAACTGTATTGTATACCTAAAAAGCACCAATAAACTCAATGAAAAATAAATAAAGTAGCCCCTGGGAATGTCCTTATTTCCTCATAGCCTTTTATTTTTTTCTTTTGAGACAGAGTCCTGCTATGTAGTTCAGGCCAGCCTTGAACTCACTAGGTAGCCCAGGCTGGCCTCAAACTCATGGTGATCCTCCTCCCTTTGCCTGAGAGTTCTGGGATTACCACGCCCAGCTCCTCTTCCTTTCTTATTCGCTAAATGGATTGGTTGTCATATCATTCCAGGGAATTAGTGATGATCCCAACATACCACTGGTTTTTTGCATGGTCTAGGCATGGTATTAGGCACTGATAGTGAAAAGACCACAGTTTCTGTATTCCTAGCTCTGGAGTTATGCTGTCCTGGTGTAGTAGAGGAAACAGACAGGCACAGCAAATTAAGCAGTACTGTGTCTGTGTATAAAATAGGTGTGTAGTCAGTTTGGGGGAATCAAGAATGGTGTCCCAAAGCTTTAATACCCTGAGACCTGAAGGGCACATCAGATTTGGAAAACAGAGCCACAACCAAAGCAAACAAACAGAAAAACACAGCACATTAGGGTGTTGCAGGGAGCAGTATGCACAGGGACCCACAGGTAAAAAAGAACAAAATGTCCAGCAACCAGTTATTTGTTGTTGTTGTTGTTGTTTGTTTTTGTTTGTGAGGCAGGATCTCACTATGTAGTTTAGGCTGCTCTTGAACTCTCTATGTAACGCAGGCTGGCCTCAAACTCATGGTGATCCTTCTGCCTCAGCCCGAGTGCTGGGGTTACAGGCGTGAGCCACCATGCCTAGCTCAGTAACCAGCTCTATTTACCAGGAATGGAAATATCATGGAATGGAATAGCCAGATAAGGCTGTGGTCAACAGAGAGAAAAGGTATATGTTCAGGCCTTTAATCTCTGTGAAGATCAGTGGAAAATCACCAGAGGATTGGGTTTTCATTGTCACTATCACAGGGAACAGTACTACCAGCTTTTTAAAATTCCTCTACCTGGTAGACATTGACAGGGTGACACAAGGGGTGGGAGGTTGGAATCCAAGAAATGAGTTTGGAAACTGTGGCAACAAAGAAAATCACAGAGGGTGACCTAATGGGATGGAGTTGTGAGATAATAAGAGCAAGGGAGAGATTTGAGAAAGGAGCCCTACTAAGGCTCCTGGCTTGCGCAGCAAAATTGGCTCACTGAAATAGAAAGTGTTAGGAAAGGAGAAAGCTTTGGGGAAAGAAATTCAGTTTAAAAGAGTCAAGGCTGCTTGGGAGACCTGTAAATGGAGAGATCCAGGAAGCACCTGCAAACAGATAAATTATAGTCTATATGCATTCAATGCCAAAAAGTAACACAAAAGAAAAAAATGCAGTCAAAGCTTCTCTTCAAAATACATTAGGAAAGAATAATTGAGAGGAAACCTGGCACACACTGCTCAGCCAGCCTTTCTTCCAGTGCCAGAATTAGTGATTCTCCACTCAACCCCAAACAAGGTAGGTGGGCTGCATTTAAGGGCCATCGTAGGGGCAGTGCATGTCTTTAAACACATGAGGTTTAGGGCAATGCGATGTTAACACTGTTGGAGCCATAAGCCAAATGAAGTCAAACAGGGAACTGTACATTCACTACATTGTATCCCATTTAGGGTCAAACTCATTAATGATGAGCCTGGATGATGAGCTCACCCATACTGTTTAAATAATTTTTTTCTACTCCCACCCCACTTTTTTTTACACCTGATCTTAGCCAAAAGGCTGAGAAGCGATCTCTCTCCAGCTCTTTTAAAAGTTTTTATGCTGAGACAAGGTCTCACTAAGTCGCTAAATTGCCCAGCCCCCACCCCACCCCGTACCAGGGATCAAACTTGGGTCCTTGTGCTTGCAAGGCAGTCAGTGGAACCACTGAACTAAATCCCTGGCCCTTTGCCCAGGCTTTTTGAAGAATCGCCACACTAATTTCCACAGTGGTTGCACCAATCTGTACTCTCACCAGCAGTAGAGAAGGGCTCCTTATTCCTCACAGCCCCTCCAGCATTTGTTACTGGCTGATTTCTTGATAGTGGCCATTCTTTCTAGAGTGAAATGGAATCTCACTGTTTAATTTGTACCCCTCCTATGACCAGAGATGCTGAATATTTTTTTCATTTATTTATTTGCCATTTCTACTTCTTCCTCTAAGAAATATGTATTCATTTTAGGTGCCCATTTTTGGATTGGGTCTTTAAATTTAGGAGGTCTGATTTTTTAGCTCTTTATATATTCTAGATATTAGTCCTTTGAGGAATAGCTGGAAAAAAAATTTCCTACTCTGTGTGTTGTCTCTTCACTCTCTTGGTGATTTCTTTTGCTGTGCAAAAGCTTTCTAGTAAGATGAAACCCAAGTTGTTGATTCTTTGTGATATTTCTTGTGTAATCAGGGTTTTATTCATGAAGTCTTTGCCTAAACCAATATCTTCAAGCATGTATCTATTCTATCTTCCAGCAGTTAGTGTTTCTGCTTTAATATTTGGATGTTTAATTCATTTCAATTTTAGTTTAGTGCATGGTAAAGATATGGGTCTAGTTTTAATCTTTGGCACATGGAAAGCCAGTTTTTCTAGCACCATTTATTAAAGAGGCTTTCTTCCACTGAAGGTTTTTGGCTCCTTTGTCAAAGATGAGGCAGACGAATATGTTTAGAGTTGTTTCTGCATTTTCTAATCTGTTCTATTGATCCTCAAGTCTGTTTTTTTGCCAGTAGCATGCTGTTTTTGTTGATAGTATAATTTCAAGATAGGGATTGTGGTGCCCCCTGCCTTGCTTTTGCTTCCTAGAATTGATTTTGCTATTCTAGGCTGCTTCTGAATCGAAATGAACTTTAGAATTGTCTCTAATTCTGTGAGATAGGCTATCGGTATTTTGATCAGGATTTCATTAAATTTGTATAACAATTTTGGAAATGTGGCCATTTTCACTATATTGGTTTGTCCTATCCAAGAATAAGGCATATCTTTGCATTTTCTGATATCCTTTTGAATCTCCTTTTTCAGAGTACTGAAGTTTTCAATGCAAAGTTCTTTTACTTCCTTCATTAAACTGCTTCCTAGGTATTTCTTTTAATTTCTATTTATTTATTTATTTAAATATTGTGTTATTGTAAAAGGTGCTGTTTCCCTAATTTCTCTCTCAGTGTGTTTATTATTTATGTACAGGAAGGCTATTGAGTTTTGAGTGCTGATTTTGTGTCCATCTACATGACTTAATTTGGTTATTAAATCTAGAAGCCTTTTGGTGGAGTCTTGGGGGTCATCTGTGTAGTGTATTGTGTCCTCTGCAAATAATGACAGTTAAACTTCTTCCTTTCCTATCCTTACTCCTTTTATTTCTTTCTCTTGTCAATTTGCTCTGGCTAGTGTTTCCAGAACTATATTGAACAGGAATGGGGACATCTTTGTCTTGTTCCTGATTTTAGTGTGAAAGCTTTTGGTTTTTGACCAGGTAGTATTATGTTGGCTGTTAGTTTATCATAGATGACTTTTATCACAATGAGGTAAAGATCACCTATTCCAATTTTCTGTAGGGTTTTTATTATGAATAATGTTGGAGTTTGTCAAACAGTTTTTCAGTATCTATCAAGATGATCATATGGTTTTTGTGCTTGGCTCTATTAATATGGTATATTGTTATTGATTTTCATATTTTGAACCATCCCTACAGACTTGGGATGAATCCTACTTGGTTATGGTATATAAAACCAGTGTTCTGATTCCTCAAAAATCTAAATCTAGAGGTTTCTTTTGACCCAGCTATTCTCCTTATTTCCTTAATTAAAAACATCATACTATAGCAATATATGCACACCCATTTTTTTAATTGAATTTATTGGTACATTCTAGGTAGACAGTACAGTTACATTCATTATTGGGATCTTGTACCTTTACGTGCTGCACACCCATTTTTTTAATTGAATTTATTGGTACATTCTAGGTAGACAGTACAGTTACATTCATTATTGGGATCTTGTACCTTTACGTGCTGCACACCCATTTTTTTATAGTAGCATAGTGTGTAATAGCTAAGTCTTGGAAACAGCCCAAATGCCCATCAGCTGATGAATGGATAAAGATGTGATATTTTTATGCAATAAAGACGGATACAGTTGAGTTGTTTCTAGCTAAATGGATGGACCTTGAGGCCACACTCTGAAGCGATATAAATTGAACACACATGTAAATATCACATAGTTTCTGAAACTGAAAATACAAATAAGGACCAAGATACATAATACATATTTCAAATAGGAAGACAATGTTCAAACCAGAAGGGGAACAAATGAATAGAGAGGGAAAAAGGAAAGAAGGGACAAGAAAAAAATGGAAAGAATAAATGGAAATAAGGCTTTTGCAGATAAAGAGGGGAAGGGTTGAAAGGAGGAGAGGGGAATGGGGAAATAAAGAACAATGATATATCATGTAGCACAGGTACAAGTGTATATAATGATAGATAGATAGATACTGTACCAGTAAGGACAAAAAAAAAGAGACTGAAGGCTAAAATAATAAAAGGCAGTAAAATAAAACTTTCAACTGAGAAAAAAAAACTGTCCAAGCTTGGCTTGAAGATCCCTTCTCACCACCCTAGAGTGCTGGGGTTACAAGCCTGTACCACCATGGCCACCTGAAAAAAATAATTTAAGTATTTGCTTGCAAACAACAAAAAAAGAATCTAAAAAAGCAGGACGCATGGAATCCATGGCATAGTGTACTTAACCCAAGAGCAAAATGAAAAATTTCCGAGGGCCAAGGACTCCACCTCTATGGGTTAAAAAAAAAAAAAGAATTCAAAGTCAGAGAACTCTGAGAAAAATTCTTAAAATATAAAGAAAATTCTGTGTAACAATGAATACTAAGAAATTTTTTCAATGTGTAAAAACAACAGTAATTAGAAAATTCATCAAAAAAAATTTTAAGAGCCACATGTAAATATGAAGTCAACTAAAAGATTTGAGCATGGATAGAACACAAGACTAGAAAAAAAATGAGTCCATTTGACCTTAAAACTTGCATTTTCCTTGGCCTCACAGATCAGAGTCTGTCCCCTTTACTATGAGTCTAAATATCAGATTTAATTTTGGAAAATAGTAGCTGTGAAATCATTATATGATAAAGTTTATCTACTACATTTTAATTTTATTTTGATAATCATCTTATAGATAAAGCAGAATTTATTATAATTACTGAGTATAATGCAAATGTTATAAATATTATTTTCTTGCTACCCAGAGTGGAGAGAAAGGGTGGAGAGAAGCTCAAGCTGTCATTGTTTTCATCTTAACCCTGAAGAGTCAAGACAGCCTATGGCAGGTCAATCAATCAGGTAATATGAACATGTTTAGCCTTAAAAGTATACAGATAAGGATTTAGCTCAGTGGTTCCACCACTTGCCTTGCAAGCACACAGTCCTGAGTTCAATTCCTGGTACCAAAAAAAAAGTATACAGATAATCAAGTGCAAAACTACATTTAAAATACAAGTAACCTGGAAAAATGAATCTAAAACAAATCTAGTAGAGTCTCAGTTTATGCCCACTTCATCTATACAAGAGGAAAGCAAAAGGATCACCTTCAGCAAGCTAAATTCTTCATCTCACCCAGGCACAATTCCACAACTACTACTTTAATTTGATAAATCAATAAATAGCACTGTAAGTAAATTTAGAACTAGAGAGACAATGACCAGAAGAATTAAAAACTGAATTGATTAAAAGTATAGCTAGGTATAAAGATAAAGTTACTATATTTTTAATATAATTTTCCTCCCAAATATTTCCCTGCTCTGAACTATTTGAATTATGTGTGTATGTTATTTTTCTTATATTATAAAAGTATTGTAAAAATCCTTCAGGGACTCAAAATACTTTCTGATTCAAAAGAAGAGAGTCAAATAAAAAGTATGCTGACCGGGTCTAAATTCCCTTGAGTCACACAGGAAGCAGACACAACTGGAGCTTGCAGTCATTGCCCAGGAGGCCAGCCACATGTGAACTGAGACCTGACATGGGAAAGTCACGGAGACCTGGAGAGCCATGAGCAGGCTCCACAAAACCTTCCTGTGGTGAGGGTCAGGTCTGCAATGAGAGGCTTGGAGCTGCTGTCAGAGGGCTCTGTTCCTGCTCCTCCGAGAACTTGCCCCTTCCCAGCAGGGTGCACAGGCCCAGTCCCTTGGGACAGACAGACAACAGGTACAGGTACCTAGGAAAGACGACCAGGCCCTCACTTCCCTAGAGACCTTGTGGTCCTCAGATGTTCACTCACAGTCCATTCTGTCCTGCACTGGGTGATGCGGATGCAAAGTAATCTAAACACCAACACAGCTCTCCAGACTCTTCATTTCTCCAGGAACCAGGTAAGTAAGTGACGGAGGATGAAACCACAGGCCCATGGCTACACCAGGGACAAGAAGCACTGGGTGCGGTGTGGGCCCTGAGAAGGGCGTGGTTCTGAAGAGTCACTTTGGTGGGAGGAAAGAGGAAGGTGCCCCAGACAATGGAAAAACACAGAATGAAAGCACAGTGGCAACCACAGGGCTTTGGATTCTCACTTATGAATTTCATACAAGTTATGTAAACTCATTGTGCTGGACATCTTCAGTGTGTGCCCAACTCTCTCTCCAGCCCTCTCTGCTCTACTCAGTGCCTGTGTGCAGACCCATGTGGAACCCATCATGGGGTCCTTTGCACTCCTGTTTCTGGTTGAGTTTGATCAGTAGTCAGCAACCACAACGGATCCAGAGAATAGTGGAGAGTGAGGCCAGGAATTGTGTCCTTACCTCTCTTCCCAATGGTGCCCTGAGCCACAGCTCCCAGGAGGTGGCCACACACATGACTCATATTCTCTCTCTTTCTCTGGCCCCACAGCACCTGCCTTCCCTCGTCCCTTCTGATGCAAGGTGCCATACCCCCCTCAAGAGGCTGAAAATTCACCATTGCTTGTTTCAATCACTAAGATCCACCCACACCTTTTTACAAAGTCCCTTTAATAAAATATCCTCAAAATGCCAAACTTGAATGTGTCAACTCTTTCCTGCCAGGCCTCTGGGTAATTGAGCCATCCATTAAATAAAATTTAGGAAATAATCACCCACAAGCCACAACCGCCTAATACATGCAAGTTTGAACATTTTGGTGTATTCCTTTTCAGTAGGCTTTTTGTGCATATATTAATTACACTGCTGTCATGGTCATGTTTATACAATTGTATGTGGTAATCATTTTCTGTAAACCTATATCACAAACATTTTAACAATAACAGCTACCATTTAATATTGCCTACCATGGTCCAGGTAAAATTTGAGGTTTGTTAATATATATTACTTCATTTAATCCTCAAAACAGTCTCATGAGATAAATATTACCCTTGGGGTCTTCTTTCAAGATGTTGGTCTAAAACAAAAGTGAGTTTAAGGGCCCGGGATTTAGCTCAGTGGTTCTGGCAACTGCTTTGAACCTGAGTTCAATCCCTGGTACCAAAAAAACAAAAAACAAAAACAAACAGAAAAGTGAGTTGTGGCCTCCTATTAAATGGCAGGAGTTTTAACTTGTATGTACTTCCCTTTACTAGTGTAGTTCTCTAATTTTCTCCCCAGGAAACTGTATGCCCAGACTCTCATACTTTACCCTAAACACCAAAGGAAATCACTAGGGAAGTCACAAAAGGCTCACAACCACCTACTCAGAACATTTCAGCCTAGATCCAGTCCATAATAGGACCTGGAATGTCACAGGTTTACACTGTGGTAAGATAAGAGTTATGAACTAAATAAACATTGTGTCGATGCTCTAAATGTGTCTTTTCTAATAATTTCCCAAAAGATCTATAAGGTGGGCATTATTATATCATCCCAATTTTATAAAAGAAGATATTAAGGAGTTAGAGAAATTGAGAGACTTGCCCAAAATCATATGAACAAGTGTCAGAGAATCTCAAACTGGCCTTCACGCAACCCCACCTGCTTGCTTAGTTCTTTACCTTTAAAGCTGAAACATCACCAAGCAGATGGAAAAGGGACTCAGGAGAAAACCACACAGCCTCCAGCAGGGAGAGCTAGGTCTATGGCACCCTCACTGTGTGTGATGTGCCTCCCGGGACACTGGCCACTGCCACCGCCTTTCACATGTCAGATCCAGGCATCCCAATGGCCCCACCGTGAAACCCCAGCCCACTCCCTGAGGCAAACAGCCTCCACATGCCCTTAGGGTGGGAGCTTGAACAAATCCCTCACCTTGGTGACATATATAAGCTATGTTCACTAACATGGATTATAAAAAAAAAGGCAAAAGAACAACAAAAGATACCTATTTCCCCTTTCATAGATCCATAAGAAAATAAAAAAGCAAATGAACATGAACAGACTTTCACGTAACTGACCTCAATCCAAGCCAATTTAAGATTGGTTTTCTAACTCTTCAATAAAGAAACCATTTTCACCAATTTCTGATTAATTTTTCACAATGAATTCAGAAACTATTTGGAGGATTTGCACCATAACCTCAGATGGAGACAAATTTGAGGCCATCTCTAGAAAAGGCTAAATGCTGACACAAAGTCGAGGGTTGCAGGCTCCCATCAGAGAACCAGCCATTCCCTGTCTTGTGTCCGCTCTCAGAAGACCTGCCAGCTAGAACCCATGACCTGGACTGTGGATCTCACACCTGGCCTCTGCCTTTGATTTGAGAGGAAAGTTTGCTAAAGGCCTGTTCTTCACCCTGATGCAAAAACAAAACAAAAAAAACAGGTTCCATAGTGGCAGGTCTCAGGCCTAAAAGAATAGAACAGGCTGGATGCCTCCAGCCCAGAAAACTTACCTGCCTTCTTGAGGAGGTTGCCAGGTAGCTGCTACCCTTCTAAGCTTTCCACAGAGCAAAGCTCTCACCAGAGTCTATGCTCCTGGGAGGAGCAGCTCCAAATGGCTGGGAGGAGCAGCTCCAAAGCTGTGTAGAGGAAGGCAAATGGGAAGACAGCCAAAGTGATTTTAAAGAACCATGTAGGAAACCCTGTAACCAGAGAAGTGACTGAGAGGGTACTTACATTTATACTTTAGAAGCATCTGCCTTTAATCAGTGCTTAATCTAGCTCTGCAGAAAGCTTCATTAATAAAGAAACAGGTTGTTGTTTTTCTTTGGCCTCATCCAAGTGGGTGAGGGAATACAGAAAATTCTATCGGAACAGCCATCCTCTGTTTCTGCACTCAGTTTAACCTGCAACCACCTAACCTAGGAGTACTGGGGTCTTGCCCCAAAGGACCCACCAAGGCTGACTGATAAACTTGAAACTGTTCAGCAGGCATTCAACATCTCTTCCTTTTTTCCTCTCTGCGCCACCAACCCTGGTAGCTAAACCTGGGAATACCGTGTGTTTGCTTATGTGGTAGCCACAGAGGTGCCAAGAAGACCTCTTTGACCACCAAAGCAACTCCATGATGAACCCACCACCAACCCAGAATTTTTCCACACAGGCTTCTGCAGTTTCTAATTCCTAGAGAAAAGTGAGATCTGCCTGAGAAGCAATTCACCATGAACTGTTGTCAGCTATGGTCATCTTCCTGAGACCAGCTAATGGCCAAATGAGACAAGGGTTAGAGGGAGGGAGGAGACAGAAGTTGGTGCTTGGAGGAGACACAGGCAGCCTTCAGTCCTGACAGAATGGCACTGAAGACTCCGCCACTCTAAATCTCAATGTACTAGACATATCACTTAATTTCCCTGAGCCTCAGTCTTCTCCCTGTAAAATGGGTTGATTCTTTCAAGCCTTCTTACCATGAGGGAGCAAATGAGATGATGACTATGAAAACACTTGGTGAACACTATATAGAAATACCCATTGATTTTTAAGAGGCAAAATACCTGGTTGCTTTTCTCACCCTACTACACCTAAAACATCTCACTCCCGTGGAGAAGAATTAAAACCACAGATACAGGATTAGCCTGTATCCTGGCATGGTGTACACAGCCTGGCTTTTCAAAGCAAGAATCAGAATTCTAAGCTTTCGTCTGATTTCAGGATAACTCTTGGAACAAGAGAAGACCAGAGAGTGAGAGAAGTGCTTCAAGTTAGTAAGCATTTTTACATATGTGCACTTGAAGAGGTACTAGGCCTCTAAATCCATTATCTTGAAAGGTTCTGGTGTTTTTAATATCAACTCTTTGCAAATATTATTTTTCTAAGCTATTAAGTTCCACTCAGGCTTACAGAAGTTTCAGAGAATCTAGCTCCCTCTTCAGCTGATGATTTCAAGGGTAAGGACTTAAGCAATAGAGTAATACACAAATACAGGCCACCTGAGCAATCTGGCATCTGCCTTTAGGACCTCCCTCAACCTCCTCTGGCCTGTGGGAAATGCAAACTTTATCAGCACCTTCGTGGCATCCATCCTACATCAGGCAAGTCTGGGTTGCCCCACACCTGCGTGTCGCCTCCTCCAGGTATTGGCAGGCACTGAGGACCTGTCGGTCTCCTTCCCGCCATCCGATAAGCAAGCCTGTGCCGGGGTTAGCGTCCAGGTGAGGCACATCAGCTCGGGCAGCAGCCGTGCCTCCCATCCCTTCCTCTGGCAAAGGTGACCATGAGCAACAAGGAAGGTCCTGAAAAACATAAAAAGGTATTCCTTTGCGCATGCAGTCTGCTCCACGAGGAAAAAACAAGAGCACAAAAACCTATCAAACAAGCGAGAGACCATCAAGGAACTGCAAGCCATGCATGCAGAGGCCTTCGCGGTATGGAACAGGAAGCAACTCATTCTGGGAAGGCTTCTAACAAGAAGTGAGGTTCGAGCTGAGGCTTACAGGATGAGCAAGAACACAAGGTAGATAAGTAGGGCTGAGCTTTCCAGGAAAACATCCAGGCTCAGGAGCTCAGGGAACATGCAAACAACCTCAAGTGGCTCCACAAGGGTGACTATGGCATGGGGAAGGCTAAGAAGCTGAGGATACGTGGAAGGGACACTCTTCACAGCCTGCAGTACCTCTTCGATACACTAAAAAGTTTGAATTTGAATTTGTATTGAGTCCCACGAGGGACATGGCACTGGCACCACCTTAAGGGCCAGGTTACCTTATGCATAACAACCAAGTCTTCCAGGCCTCTAAGCGGCACCATGCTGGAACCTCGCTGATGATAAACCATCCAAGCCAACTGGCAGGTGGTGACAGGGAATTCTGAGGTCAGAGGTGTGCCACAGCAGAAGGGATGGGCACCCACAGGGAGCAGCCCACGGAGAACTCACTGTGACTGCTTCTGTGGACAGAGTTGAGGGCGGTGCAGAATTTATCTCCTAGGAAGTACTTGCTGTCAGGTGCTAACAAAGATTCCTAGACAGCTCTTTGTAAAAAGCATGCTCATTAAGGACAGAGTCTCGTGGTCTTGTTCAGTGCTTAAAGCTGTCCATATTGTCTCACAGGGGCCTTGTAATTACTGTGAATGAATAAGCCCTTCGCTGTCCTTCCTGAAGCCCAGCCTCGGCTCCCGAGTACCAGAGGTCTGGTCCTCCCTTGTAAGGTCTCGTTCCTCACTCCCTTCTTTCATCTCCAGCCGACTTCACCTAGTACAAGCCCTCTCGCCTCTCACCTGGACCAGCATGACAGCCTTCCAGAAGGACAGTCTGCTGCACTGTCCCACACACTGACTGCCCCTGCCTCGGCCACATCTGGTCAAAAGAAACGTAAATTGTCAGTGGTAATGTAAACCAGTCCACTACTATGGAAGTAAGCATGGAGATTCCTCAAAAAACTGAAATTCCATTCAACCTCACTGTTCCTCTTCTAGGTATCTTCATGAAAGAGTTACACCCATATTCATAGCAGCACAAATCATAATAGTAAATCTTGGAAGCAGCCTATATGTCCATCAACAGATAAATGGGTAAAGAAAATGTGATATTTATACACAATGAAGTACTACTCTGCCCTGAAAGACAAATTTAGTAGGATTTGTGGGGAAAATTGGTACACCCTGAGACCATAATGTTAAATGAATCAAACACACAAGCTTAAGTATTACATGGTTTCTCCTATATGAAAAACCCAAAATACAAATAAATACCAAAATAAAAAACAAGTAGTAGGAATGGGGAGATAGATCTTTTGCAAAAGGCAAGGGAAACCAGAGATGAAGGGAGGGGAAGGAGATTAAAAATGAAGCCGGGCGTGGTGGCACACGCCTGTAATCCCAGCATTTGGGAGGCTGAGGCAGGAGGATTGCTGTGAGTTCGAGATCAGCCTGGGCTACATAGCAAGTTCCAGGTCAGTCTCAACTACATAATAATAATAATAATAATAATAAATAAAAACAAATAGTTGAGATATGTTATGTACATGTACCAACTCCCCACAAGGAGTATAATTATTATGTACTGCAAATGTGTACCAATAAAAATAAGAATTGAAAAATAAATAAATGTAAATGCCTGTGATGAGTTAGTGTCTACATATGCGGTCACCCAGTAGTGACCACGTTTCTACACTGCACACAGATAAAAACACACGTACTCTGTACTCTGTGCCCACAACAATACCACACCAGAACTCCAGCAAGTCCCAGCTGCAATTGTGCTGCTGATTTACCTCTGCAGTAGAGAACACAGAACATGTGGGTGGAGGGAAGCGGGGAACCAGGCACGCAGACAGGCATGCTGCCAGCCCGAGGCTGGGTAAATGGCCAAGTCTATATGGAAAGCTCAATGAGGGGACTGGCTGGAAGTCAAAAAGGGCATAATTAACTTAGGCGTCACAATAAACTTGTTACCATGCTTAATAGGTTTCAAATATTTTCTCAATTTACCCTGGCTTTGTTCTTCTCACTCGGCCCTTAGTGAGGAGACAGGGAGAGGAAGGGTATGGGAAAGGCTTACAGCAGCAGCCCCACCAGAAAATCGGTAAAAGGGAGGAGCCAACAGGGCTACCCTTCGCACAGAAACTCAGCAGCCTTCCCTGACATCGTGCGCTGCAGGATCACTCCTCAGAGAATCCCCAGAGCAAGGGTGTCAAGCTGTAGTGACCAGAAGGACACACCTCCCCAGACTGTGAGGCCACTGTCCCCCAAGGCCCATCCTACACAGGGGTTGCAGAGCCGAGGCGGGACTGCCTTGTGACACCATACTTGCTCTGTTCAAGCTTTCTTTCTCTGTTGTTCCCTGGCTAGGTAGAAAGTGAATGCTGGTGTTTCATGCAGCAAATTTAAACACATCTAGAAATGAATGCAGCGATTCACCCTGTGCACAGGAGGAAAGAAAACATCTAATAACTGAAGTTCAAGTGAAGAAGCAGAGCGAATGGGTGCCCCCAGGAGCCCTGGAAGTCCTTCCTCCTCAGTTCCTCACTTAGTTTGGGGTTAATTGCTCAAACCAAAACCTAATCTTGATGGGTTTTAATTCTCTCTCCACATCCGAGAGCACAAAACTTCCTACAAATGCCTATAAAAGGACCCGACCCAAATCTCCAGGCGTGCTTGACCCTGCAGCCATCTGACACCATTAAAAGAATGTTTTTTATTATCAGAGCACAGCTGTACAACTGGTACTGCCTATCTCTCTGCTATCACCTGTGCTTGCTCCTGCTGTGCCTTTTTTCTGGCCCTCCTGAACAGCCTGCTCTCACAAAAGCATCAGTGCTCTCACAAACATTTCTGGGGGGAGGGCAAGGATGGGTTTCTACTCAGAACCCCAAGCAAGAAAGATCTCTCTCTTCAGCCTTCCTCATGCCATTCAATTCTTTCTATCCGCCTCAGTTTGCCACCAACCTTCCTCTGGAGAATGAAACACATTACTTTCAATAGTGTGTGTGTGTGTGTGTGTGTGGCACTGGGGATTGAATTTGGGGCCGTAGCACCGAGCTACATCATCCTTTTTGGTTTGTTTTTGTTGTTGTTGCTCTTGTTTTCTAGTTTTGAGAGAGAGTCTCACTAAGTTGCTCAGGCTGGGCTCCAACTTGAAATCTTCGTACCTCGGCATACCAGAGTGCTGAGATTATAGATATGTACTGCCATAGCTGGCTACTTTCAACATTTTGAAGAGCTTTAAAGATGCCCTTTTCTTTTTTTTTTTTCTTTTTTTGCATGTATACTGTTGGGGGCTGACCCCCCCATCTAAAGCAATTTATCTGGGGGCCAGGGATTTAACTCAGTGGTTCTGCCACCTGCTTCACAAGTGCAAAGTCCTGAATTTGATCCCTGGTACCATAAAGCAATTTATCTGAGTGTTTGTTTGTTTGTTTGTTTGTGACAAGGTCACATTATGTTGTCCAGACTGGCTTGAACTCACTATATTCCCCAGACTGGCCTCCAACTCATGATGATCCTCTTGCCTCAGCCTCCCAAATACTGAGATTATAAGCATGGGTCACTGTACTCATCTATCTAACTATTTTGTTCAAACAAATAACATGCTCTCCCAAAGGAAATTTTATTAAAGAAAAATAGCTCAGGCTCATTGCATAACCATAACTTGGAATTAAAGGTAACATTGCTTTATTTAGTTTGTTGCTAATTTTATATTTAATTTTAGAAATTAAAACTAGATCTTGGAAATCTTCATTACTTATTAAGACCTAGTCTCTAGCACATTTTACTCAGAAGCCTTGTGGTGAGCATGTGCGTGCATGTTTATAACTGCCTGAGGAATAAGACCCCAGCTGCCCCCTGCAGCCCATTCTCTTGGCTTCCTTGTGACCTGTACTCTGGAAAGTTCAACCTGTTGGCATCTTGGCTCCTTGGGAGGCTGGTGAGACCCCACTGCACAACACACAGCGGGTCGCTGCTCTCTGAGAAGACGTGTCAGTGCTTTCTCAGAGCCCTGGGACCCAGCGGGACAGGAGTAAACTGTGAGGATGTCCCTCAGCCCCTCCAAAGGCCCAGACTTCCTGTCTCCTGGCCCATCTGCCACTCTCAAGGAGCCTCACAGGCCTCAAAAGAGGAGGAGAACTGCTACTGCAGCCCCTCTGGAATATCCAGGCACTCAGGGCCTCTGTGTCTCAAAGTCCCTTCCTGCTTCCATTCTCTTTATTTCCATCCCAGCCCCAAATAGATATCTCAGTATGAGTGGCCCTGAAAACTCAGATATGCATTCTCTCTATCTCTCTCTCTCTCTCTCTCTCTCTCTCTCTCTCTCACACACACACACACACACACACACACACACACACAGCTCAGCAGCGCAGAAATGAGAAACAGACCCAGATATATATATAGATATAGATATATAACTTGACTGGGGCCACTACCTAATCTCCTTTGTAAAGTTGAACTCCCCACACTCCAGAAACCATTAGGTTAAGAAAGAGAGGCCCTCAGGCCAAGTAGTCGTCCCCAAGAGGAGATAAAATAGGGAGCAGGCAGGTGAAACTGTCCTAATCCAGCACTGACTCACCTCCCTGTTCTCACCTCACCTTCCACTGAGTAAAAGCTCATTCCCCAGCCCACACCTGTGCTCCTGTGAGACCCCTGTCAGGCTGCCCTCACCATGACTTCCTCCCCTAATTTACACGTTTGGTGCTGGTGCCAAGTCTCCTTCCCGAGCCCTGTCCTCCAGCACCAGCATCCTGCATCACATCCTGTACACTGATAAACACTGTCGCCTCCTCCCTCTCACTGTTTCGTACTGGACAAGCCTGCTCGGGGCAGGAAAGCTGGTTGGGGAAAGGCCTGTACCCTCTTCTCTGTGTCTCTCAATATCCTGCCTGGGGTTCATGCTTATAAATAATGTTCCATTCTCTGCAATGGGACAAAGATGCTAGGTGGGAGGAGTAAGACTTGAATAAGCTAAAGTGACTCCATGCTAATAGGCCAGCCTGTGCTTCTTCATATGCTAATTGCTACCTTGGCTAACAGCCCGCCCAGGGGCAAATGGTATGACAAAAGGTGACCGTAGAACATTTCCTGCATAAGATAAGCAATGTGTTTGCAGTCTTGTTCTGTGAATTCCCTGACTTTTTGTTTAGAAAAACCTTATAAAAAGTACCTCAGCCCCTGAGCAGTTGCCTCTCTGAGCTACCTGGCTCTGGGAGTGTCATCTGCCCAGACTAATTAATAAAGATCTATTTACCATCTACCCTGGTGTGTTCCCTCCTGGGTTTCTCATTTCTCCGTGGAGCTCCCGGAGCCTCCCTGGGTGTTAGGGCCCAGCATTGTGGAGGCCTTTTTAGCTGTTCACGGCTTTTGGAAGTAAGGCCCTGGGTGTTGCCTCCGGAGCCATCATTGGGCTATAGGACTCAGCATCGTGGGCGCCTTTTTGGCTGTTCACCCTCCGTGGAGTGAAAGTGAGACTTTAAGTCTTACAGGAGGTGGATCAGCTACTTCCACAAAGCCATGTGGGCCTCAGAGCTCAGGGAAGGCAGGAGGAGGGAGGAAGAGAAGGAAGGCAAGGGCGGGAGGCAGAGGAGGTGCTCACTGAAAGCTTACAGAACACAGAACAGCCTGAGCCTCGGAATAAAAACTCATTTAAAAGGACAATAGAATCATCAGATGGCCGTTAATGGTGAACCAAATATGATAAATCATTACTTAAATCACTTGTTTTGGCTCTTTGTTGTTATGCACAGTTAATCGGAAGGAAGAGGAGCCTCGGAGCTGCACGGGCTTCCACAGGGTGGGAGGGAAAAGCTTCCAGAGCCTCCTAAGACTCAGGCTGATTTTCCTGGGCTGCGTAAAGTGCTGGCTACACTGAGCCTTTGTTCACACCCCAGCCGCTCACGGTGACCAGATCCCATTTACCTACACTCCGGCCTCCAGCCCCCTGACAGGCTCCCACTGTTGGCAGGCAAGCAGCCTAAAGGAGAGAGAGTCAAGAGAGGTGGGTTAAGTGGTCCCAGGCTCTGGACACCATCCGTGCCTCAGCTGATCTTAGAAGTCTTTCACCCTAAAGAAACCCAGTGGGCCTCAGTCTCAGATTTAATTCCTGCTCAAAAGACTGTGATACCAGTTACTCAGGAGGCTGAGGCAAAAGGATCACTATTTCACAATTCCAAGTTTAGGCAACTTCGTGAGACATCAGTCACAAAATAAAAATTTTGTAGAGTGGGGGATATAGCTCCATGTTCCCTGGTTTAAATCCCTAGTACCACCAAAAAAACAAAAACAGATGAATAAAACAAACCAGCAACAATTTTAAAAACTGAGTTGTAGCTCTTGTTTTTTTCTATCTGTCTGTATGCTGGTGTTAGGAAAAGTTTTCAAGAAGTTCCAGTAGCCCAACCCCTAGCAGAGTCAGCTAACTATGACAGGCCAGAAGGTCACGTTAACCATTTCTGAACAGGAACCCAGATAAACATCTGGTACAGGAACAACCGGACCTAGCCCTAAACATTCCCGTAAATGATCCCCCACCGAAGTCCCCCCTCCCCTTTCTCGGAATTCCCCCTCCCCTATAGCTTGTGGTTTTTTTCTTTAAAAACTGTGTATCTACCCTGCTTCGGGGCTCAACTCCTCTGCCCCTGCGAGGGTTATGAGCTGAGCCCCAGCGCGCTGGAATAAAGACCTCTTGTATTTTGCATCAAGAATCGTCTCTCCGGGGTGTTTATGGTGCATCTCAGCGTCCCGGACTCAGAGTAGCGGGATTCCTCCCTGGGAGGATCTTACAGTATTTAATCTTACATTTCAAGATTGTTCTTAACTTTCGGTTTTATCACAAAAAAGTTTTAATTGCTATGCTGCTTTAAATAAAATTTTGACTACATAAATGTTATATCAGGAGCAAAAGAATTTTTACAAACCTGTTAATTAGGGACTCACAGGCTCTCCTTACAGTCACAAGTCAACATGAATATCATATGTGAGAAATATATATATATATGTGTATATATATAATATCGCAAAATTCTAACAAAGAAAGGAATGTGAGATAATGGTTTTTATATTGAGAAACCAAGCTGCTTAAAGAGCCTAGACATTTCCATCAGTATGAAGGGTTTGATGGCTTGAATAATCCTTCTAATCAGAATAATAAATATTAAAAGACTAAAAATGAAAAGATTTTTAAAGTTCTGGTGATTTAATATTACAGATAAACAGAAACAAACAATCAAAAACCTTGGATAGAGGAGCATGCTGGAAAAAGCTTTTACCTGACAGATCTCTGCCAAGCCCTGGAGACCTTACGTATTCATTTAGATAAAGGCACAGGCAGGGAGGAATGGGGGCAGGGCAGACAGCCCCAGGTGCCTAGGAAGCCCTGGGTAAAAATGCAGCTGCAGAAAGTAAAGAAAGCCAGCAATAAAGTCTGCCTCTAGCAGAGGCCTGGAAGGGCTGACACATATCCTTTCTGAAGGAATTCCACTGCGAACCAGCCCTCAGGCAGCTCCCACACACAGGATTTTAATTAAAATTAGCAGTTGATTATCAAAATCACAAAGGATATTTAAAAAGCCAAACAATAGACAACACAAAGATTTTAGGTACTGGAATTACCAAACAGAAATTCTTAAAACAAAAGAGCTTATAAATGAGGATACAAGAGATTGTAAAGATCTCAGCATATTTCAAAATGATACAATTGAATTTTTAGAAAATATTTAGCAACTGACATAAGAAATGTAATACAAGTTAAACACCAGATAAAAACATATATGTAGAGAAATTTCATAATCTGAAAGGTAATGAAAATATGGCACAGAATCTGAACATAGTGGCATATGCCTGTAATACCAGCAATCTCGGAGGCTAAGGAAGAAAAATCTCAAATTCAAGCCTAGCCTGGGCTACCTAGTGATTTAACAAGAATATGTCTTAAGGAAATCAGACACTCAGGTTTGAATATCACATGGCTTCTCTTATATGAGAAGCGTAATATATAAAGTGCAAAATAAAAGATAGACAATAGGAAAAAAAGAGTTCTATTGCACTCCAGCATGGACCATGACCTAAAAGTGTACCTTCATTTAGTATAACTGTCTTATATGTTTTTTATAATTTTTGGCTCATTAGTCTGGCTGTTAATCTGCACTTGGGATAGGTAACTTGGGAAAGACTTATAAACATAAATAAATGAATCTGAATCTGGGAAAAAAATACTTTTTAGAAAAGAGTGCAGCGTGGCATGGTGGTGCACAACTGTAACCCCAGCATTCAGGAGGCTGAGGCGGGAAGATAGCTTCACACTCTATATCTGTATCAAAGGTATGTAAGACTCACTTTGCAGGAGTCTTACAAATGAATCCAACTTATGAATGCTCTCCCAGAATGGAGCTCGTCTGTACTGCCATCTATGTGTCTATCCATCATGAAAATATAAAATGATGCAAAGTGTGTAAGAAGGGTTGAGATATGGAAGATAAGTTTAAAAGGCCTATAATGAATCTAACTCAATTTTTTAAAGTAATAGAAAAAAGAAAACACAATAGTCAAAGCATAATATAAAAATGGAGAAATTCCCAGAGTTTTAGAAGACATTCATCCTCAAATCCAAGAAGTTTGAGCCAGGTATGGTAGCACACACCTATAATCCCAGCACTCAGGAAACTCAGGCAGGGAGGTCATTGTGGGTTGGAAGCTA
This sequence comes from Fukomys damarensis, assembly GCF_012274545.1. Lineage (NCBI taxonomy): Eukaryota > Metazoa > Chordata > Mammalia > Rodentia > Bathyergidae > Fukomys > Fukomys damarensis. The sequence continues at coordinate 69,393,456 of NW_022900936.1, read as the reverse complement.
CATAGCGAGTTCAAGGAAAGCCTAACTATACAGCAAAACCCTGTCTCAAAACAAAACAAACTCCAAACAGTTCAATAAATCCAAAGCAAGATGATCTTGTTCGTTTGTTTGTTTTTTGAGGGTCTTACTATGTAGTTGAGACTGCCCTGGAACTCACTATGTAGCCCAGGCTGGACTCGAACTCACAGCCATCCTCCTGCCTCAGCCTCCCGAGTGCAGGGATTATAGGAGTGCGCTACCATGGCTGGCTCAAGATGAATTTTTTAAAATGAATTAAAAACTACATCCCTAAGAGTGAGATTTCAGAACAGCAAAAGCACAACTAGCTTCTGAAAACCACGACAGAGAAAGTACAGATCATGTTCCAATGAATGGCACCTTAATTGATGGCTGACATTTCAACTGCAATAAAAGAATCTGGAAAACAATACAATAAAATGTCTAATGTACTGAGAGAGAGCAAAAACCCCAAACTGTCAGTCTGAAATTCTATGCTGATAAAACTCTTTCAAGAACAGTGAAATACTGTATAGACAATTTCACACAAAAACTAAGAAACATTTAATCATCAAAAGATCCTCACTAAAGACAACTTTAAAATAAATACTTCAAGCAGAAGAAACAATTTCCCAGATGGGAAGTCTGAGACACATGAAGAGAGGATAAGTAAAAATACAAGTTAATATATGAATATAACTAAGGACACACTAATTCTAAAGTTAGTAATTATATTAATAACAATTGTAAGGTCTAATCTGAGGTGCGAGAAGGTAGGGAAGAAATAAGATACTGGAAAATAAAACCATATAGTTGATTAAGGCCAAAAGGAACTAGCACATTTTCAGATCCTTGTATCATCTAATTCAGCAGCAGGGTTAAGACGCTAATTGATAGTTATTAATATATTAGTCTACAGCCATACCACCCTGAACATGCCCAATCTTGTTAAATATTAATATATTAGACATTAGGTATTAAGCATGCTAAAATAACTCGCTAAAGAAATAGACACAGGTCCTTATAAAGTGTTCTATACATAGAACTTTAGGTACATAAAGAAAAACTGAGGAACATTGAGACCTCCACTAAGAATTCAAAATACAAATATATTTCATGCAACTCCACAAGTGAGAAGAGTTACAAAGGAGAATCTATATTTCCAGGAGATAAAAAGAGGAGAAGCTCTGAGAACCAAGAAAGAAGAGACAGGATAGCTATGAAGAGTGAAGAAACAGAAAGGCAGAGCAGTCTGAAACACCAGCCTCCACCCTTGGGAGGAGAACACAGGGCTGGCAGCCCCAGCGAAAAACGGTGGACAGCAGCCCTAGATGCAGACCGAATCCTTGATCATTGCAAACTGTTAATCCAGGGTGGGAAAGGTACTCCTCCTGTATAGCAGGATAGCACTAGAGAAGAAATCCACCATAGCACACCCGTAAGCCACATTAGGAAGGAGCTTACTGTTTGGGAATGAGCTACTCTGAGAATCCTAAATCATGAAACAATAGTAATTCAGGGTCCCCTAGGAAACCAAACAACAGTGACTAGGTAAAAAACCCTGAGTGGTGATTATAGCCCCAAGGCAGACAACACACCACTGACCCGCCCAGCCTGGTGGAACAGGTTGGGGCAGAGCTCAGAATTCATACTGCACCTGCCTGCTAGGTAGCTGATGGACAGAAAAGTACAACAGGCTCAGGTGTTAACTCATCATTCCCTCCCGCAACTGGTGGATTCCAATATTACAGGTCAGGAAAAGAAAACTAATAGTCCAAACACCTTAGCATGGAGGAAATGATTTGACTTATTTTTCTTGTATCTGGTTTCTGGGTTTTTTTTCCCTCTTATCTAATTTAACTTAATTTTTATTCTATAACTGATTTTTAATCTCTTGCTTTTTTCCCTCCTCTTATTTACTTTTTTTAAAAAATTTTAAGACTGCGTGTTTTCTCTAGTATGAGAAACCCAAAATATAAATAATTTAAATAGCAAAATAAAAAAAATATGGTAAGAAACAGGGAGGTTGACTTGTGAATGGGAAAAGGGAGAGCGGCAGGTAGGGAGAGAGAGAAAGGCAGAGTAAAAAATCAAGATGTATGTGTAGTAGCATTTCCTCAAGATTAATGTAATTATTACATACTGCAAATACATATACTATTCACGACAAAGGAATCAAAAACATACATTGGAGAAAAGATAGCTTTTTTGACAAAACGTCCTGGAAAAAATAGATGTCCATATGTAGAAGAGTGAAACTAGGTCTCTATCTCTCACTCTGTAAAAGAAATCAATTCAAAATAGGTCAAGCCGGGGATTTGGCTCAGTGGTTCCACGGCCTGCCTTGCAAGCTCAAGGACCTGAGTTTGACCCCCGGTACCAAAACAACAACAACAAAAACAAAAATGGGTCAAAGATCTAAAACTTTGAAATGATAGAAGAAAACACAAGGGAAACATTACAAGATGTAGGCACAAGCAATGAATTCCTGAATAGTACCTCAATAGTATCTCAATAGCTCGGTAAATAATAGCAATAATAGATAAATGGAATTTTATCAAGTTAAAAAAGTTCTGTACAGGGCCAGGGATTTAGCTCAGTGGTGCCACTGCCTGCCTCAGAAGCACAAGGTCCTGAGTTCAATCCTCAGAACCAAAAAAAAAAAGTTCTGTACAGTAATAATAACAATGACAACAACAACAATAGCAGCATGAAAAAATAGCCTATAGAATAGGAGAAAATCTTTTCCAGCTACTCTTCCACAGATTGATATCTAAAATATATAAATAACTCAAAAATTTAATTCCAAAAGAACAAATAAGCTAATAAAAAAAAACGGGCAAATGGGTTGAACACTTTTCAAAAGAAGAAATATAAGTAGCCAAAAATTATATGAAAAAATCTTCAACATCACGAGTTATTAGGAAAATACAAATCAAAACTACCTTGAGCCTTGCAAGCACAAGGCCTCAAGTTCAATCCCCGGTACCAAAAAAAAAAAAAAAAAAAAAAAAAACAACATCATCACGAGTTATTAGGAAAATACAAATCAAAACTACCTTGAGCCTTGCAAGCACAAGGCCTCAAGTTCAATCCCCGGTACCAAAAAAAAAAAAAAAAAAAAAAAAAAATACTACATTGAGGTTCCATCTCACCCCAGTCAGAATGATCAAGAAAACAAAAAATGCTGGGTATGATGGCTCACACCTATAATTCCAGCACTCTGGGCAATTTAGTGACTTAGTGAGATCCTATCTCCATCTCCAAGTCCAATTGGTTTTACTCATGAATTCCTCCAGTTAAAGAAATACCAAACTAAGAAAATTACTCTCAGAAAGACGGTCTACAAATAAGTGAATCTGTCAAGTTTATCAAGTGTGTCAGTAAACAAATCAATATACACGGAGAAAAGATCCTCGCTCTAAGTTTCAGAACACTATTTAAAGGGCTGAGGATGTAGCACAGTGTGGAGGCCTTGGGTTCAACTCTTCATACCACATACACACATACACACACACACACAACGTGCACTCACAAGCATGCACGCACACCTGTATATACATGAGCACAATACAAAAAAACAGTAAGTGCTGATGAGGATGCAGGGGAAAGGGAACCAGTTGACACTGTTGACTCTAGTAGAAGTGTAAATTACAACCACTATGGAAACCAGTATTGAGTTTCCTCAAAGAGCTAAAACCAAAGCTACCATTTAACCTAGCTGTACCACTCCCTGTATATACCTGAAGGAATTAAAGTCAGTGTGATGTGACCTTACAAAGAGATATCAGCATACCTATGTTCATCACTACAATACACAATAAGATATAGATTCAATCTGTTGATTGGTGGCATTCAACAGATGAATGGATAAAAAATATGATATGCATATACAATTAAACATTACAGAGCTGTAAAAAAGAAAAAAATTGCCATTTTCAGGAAAATAGGAGAAAGAGATTATGTTGAGCAAAATAAGTCAGACTCAGAAGACAAACATCACATGTTCTCCTTAACATACAGAATCTAAAAAAAAAGACATGGTAACTGAAGAGGGAATGTTAGACAAGAGAAATAGAATAAGAGGGATGGGTAAGTAAAAGGAGGTTAATGGGGATGGATATGATCAAAATATGTTATACATATACATGAAAGTGTCAAAATGAAATCCAATATTACAATATTAAATTACAATATTTTGTAAAATTAATTTGCACTAATAAAAATACAAGAAAAACTTTTTCTTCTACATGCAAAAAGAAATTTAAAAAAATAGATATAGAGGGCTGGGGCTTTAACACAGCGGGGTCGTACCTGCCCTGCAAGTGCAAGGTCCTGAATTCAATCCCTGGTACCAAAGGAAAAAAAATAGATATAGAGTATATAATTTTATCAACAAGCTAAGAGAGGAATTATAATAAAAAAAGAAGAATGGATATTGTTGTAAAATAAGCCATAGGCCAAAAAACAGATACCGTGTGATTCCACTTACACGAGGTGCCTAGAACAGTCAAATTCACAGGACATAGAGAAGAGAGGTAGTCACCAGGGGCTTAGCAGAGGGAGAATAGAAAGTTGTTCAGTGGGAACAAAATTTCAGCTCTGGAAAATGAAGTTCTGAAAATCAGTCTTACGTCCATGTGAATCTACATAATAGTCTTAACTACACACTTAAAATGGTTAAAATGGAAAATTTTACGTCAGATATAGCACATTTTTAAAATATTTTATAAATAATATGCAGAATAACACATAAGGCAGTAGAAATATATTGATACAGGAGTCCCCATTCCCAGGCTATGGACCAACACTAGATTGTGGCCTGTTAGGACTAGGCTATACAGCAAGAGATGAGCAGAGGTGAGGGAGGAAAGGTTCACCTCTGTATTCATTGCTCTCATCAGCAGCAACACTAGATTCTCATAGGAGCACAAACTCTACTGTGAGCTGCACATGTAGGAGATCTAGGTTGTGTGCTCCTTATGGGAATCTAAAGCCTGGTGATACAAGGTAGAGCAGAGGCTGTGATGTTGGCAAGCAGCTGCAAATACAGTTTAACATCAGCAGGGAGGCTTGACTGCAGAGGGACCATAATAAAACAAGTGCTTTCGGTCTCACGTCTAAACTCTATCAGGTGAGTGGCAAGTGACAATTAAGATGCACCTGCTGGTGGCAGGCTTTATAGTGGCAAGTGAGTGGATGCACTCCAACTGTAGGGCTGCATCCCGTGGCAGGCATTAAGCCAGGATCAAACACTTATTTAGACCAGGCATCATCTGTTCATTATTTTATTTACCATTTCCATCCATGCACTTGTCTCATGGTTTTGGCAAGCCAACAAGTTAACCCTTGCTAAAATGAGTAAAAAGCAAGCCCAGTTCCTCCCAGGAGAACTCAGTGACAGGAGCCACAGTTGAGGAGCAGCAGCTGACAGGTTCAGCAGCAACAGCAACACCACCATCAGAGGACAGTGACAGTGAAACAGCACAGCAAGGAGCTTGGGAGGCAGCCGATGCTGGAGGAGTAAATCTGGAGCAGATGGGTCAGCTGTATGGCTGCGAGGAAGAAGAAATGCCAGAGACAGACACTGACACTGATGATCGTTTCTCAACCTCTTGGCTAAGATCAAGTGTAGAAATTGACACTGATAGTCTTCTAGATACAGACAGTGAAAAGAGTTTTAAAATCACCAGAAGCTCATGTAGACTGCTACAACCAGCAAAGGAATTTATCAAAGAGCTGCTCATCCACATAAGGGGCAACTGAGCCCTCCACAGAAGAGCAGAGAGTGGAACTCTCTGAGATGGAGTGAGGCCCTGTGATTTAGACTTCATGAAGACTTATTAAACAACAGTTGTCCTTATGAAAAGTTTTGTGGGGGGGGCTCTGTTAGACATTTATTCTGGACTGTTGCTTTCTGTTGTAGTTTTTAAAGGGTTTTGTTGGTGTAATTTTTTAATAGCAAGATTTCACAATTCTCACTGCAGCCCAACTGAGGATGATTAAAGCAGGTGGACATCCAAGGATAGGCCAGTCTAGGCTGTTTTCTGCAATAACTCAGATGTTTAGGACCTTACTATACAGAGAAGATAGTTTTCTTACAACCAGCTTGGCAATAATTATCTTTTCTTAAATTGTACATTTGACTCAGATGTCAAACTTCTCATACTTGGCCAGGTGTGGCAGTGCATGCCTGGAAGGGAGGGTGAGACAGAAGAATCACTGAGTTTGAGGCCAACTTGGGCTACATAATGAGTTCAAGGCCAGCCTGAACTAAATAGTGAAACCCTGCCACAAAAGACCAAAAACAAAACAAACAAACAAAAACTCATACTTGTATATAGCTACACTTCATATTGATGGTCAACAAACTTGTGGTCATCCTTTCATGGGAGGTCACAGCACATGAGTTTTTCAAGAGGCCACTAAGCTTTCTTCAGGTGAATGCTGTTGACCTTCAACAAAGTGAAAGTGGGCTGGGCATTTAGCTCAGTGGTTCTGCCATCTGCCTCGCAAGCACAAGGACCCGAGTTCAATCCCCGGTACCAAAACAAACAAACAAAAAAAAAACAAAGTGAAAGAGTCGAGTGTATCAATCCATGACTCTAATGAGCTACACTACAAAAATGTTGAGTTGGTCAAGGACTTAATTTATGGACTTTGTATTGTTTCATTGGTTGGGATGCTTTGGAAGGTCCTGTACTTTCATTGTTGTTTAAAGTGCTATGAACCCTTACATGAAAAACTAATCTTATTTCTAGAGAAATCCCCAAGCTACCTGGATAGTATTTTGTGATGAAAAAAAGGAGCACTGTGCAATTAATTCTGTTTTCAGCCAAATACTATACTGTATATCTCTATAAAAGCAGATCAAGAAGAAGTTAGCAGCCTGAGTGCTTTCCTCCTAAGACATAGATTATAGTCTGTTCTGCGCCTGGGTAGCATTAGACCAGAAGTATGAATTAAATGTTGAGCTAGTGCAGAGATGAGAAGATATCACCTTCTCTCAGACAATCGATTCAGCAGCATTTACAAGTTTGGAGGGATAATTGCAATTCTAGCTTCTCTCAGTGGCTCATGGGAAGGACTCAAAGGGTGCCTGGTCTTAATTTTGACCTTAATCTCTATGCTTAAAGCTAGGCCTAAGCACTTTCCCTGTCTCCTTAGCTACATAGCAGCTCTTTGGAATAGAATTAAAATTCAGATGGCATGTGAGTAGGGTAAAAGATGAGAGGAGAAACTCCTCCTTCCCTCCAGGAGGCCCCAGCTGCCTCCCTATGGAAACCCTACATACTGTAAAATGTCTCTATGTGGCACTGTTCAAAACCAAGTACCAGGCATTTTATATCGTGGATGCTCTGAGCATATTTTATTTTTTAAGAGAACTATGTGAAGTTTACATATGCTTGCAAGATTTTGAAAATGTATTTAATTTTGCAATGTTTGCCGATGATTTATTACAAACTATTTATTAAAATAAATGGAGCTGATTACCCAAAAAATGAGTAAAAAGCAAATGTCACTAGAGAGCATCTTTGAAAGGGAGAATAGACCCAAGGAGGAGATAGCAGATGACTCTATGACTGCAACAAAAAGAAGGCTACATTTAAAAGAAAATATCAAGAGTTTCACTTAAATTATAGGTTCACTGCAACAGATGGTTCACATTCTCCATCCTCACTTCATATATGTTGCAGCTAGAGCCAGCAAAGTCATGGAACCTTTAAACAGCTTCACCACATAAATACCAAGACCCCTGCATTAAAAGACAAGATTTTGGAGTTTTTCAAAAGAAAAAATGTGGACATGAAGAACACCAGCAATTACTGAAGGCTACCACTTCATCGAATGTGTCTGCAACGAGAGCATCATTCTTTGAAGCTAACTACATCCTGCCTGCTCTAAAGATATTTGTCATGAACTCTTAGGCTGCAGTTCAACAGGCAGCATGTTCCTCTTCTGGCTAGCACCACAACTAGATAAACTGATGAAATAGCAGAGGATATCGAGGAATGCTTGTGAGGGTTAGAGCCACACTGCAGTATGAATTCAGGTTGACAAGTCCAACAGTGTTGACAACAAGGCAATGATGCTTGTTTTTCTGTGATGTGTTTTGGAGAAGAATATGAATGAGGACATGTTATGTGCACTTTTGCTTTCAACTAACACCACATCTGTGAAATAGTCAAGTCTTTGAACGATTATATGTCAGAAAAATTGAATAAGTCATTTTATGTTGGTATGTGCACGAACACAGAAGCTGCCATGACTGGATGTCTTTTTGGTTTCACTAAGCAAGTCAAACAGGGTGCTTCTCACTGGGAATTTACACACTTTATCATCCGTAGAGAGATCTGAAAAATGTCATCTGAACTTAACAGCATTTGGCAAAAAGTGTTTTTCTATTATATTTTAAAACAGAGAAAAGAAAAATATTATATCTTTTTCTCTTAATTTTTCTATTTTTTTATTCCCCCACATTATGTCTTTTTTTCCTCTTCCTTTTATTTTCTATATCTTATGGGGTTTTCTTGTTACCCTTATCTCACCCTATAAATATTGTTTTACTGCAAAATAGGATCCTTTGTCTAACTTTTCTTATCATGTCCTATTGTTTAATTTTTCAAATTTTCCTTTTACATTTCACCATTCCCATCACCCTATATCTTTAATAGTGCAACCATTAAGCTTTGTTAATCTTTAGATAGTTAATTGATTCTATATTACTACTGTTGAATTCTTTACTATCAATGGAAGTGTGTTTAATGCATTTAGTAGATATTTACTATATATTTACTATATATCAGTATTTGGTTTGTCTTAGGGTTTACACTACAATTGTAGATTTCCGAGCTTAAGAGTGGTACATTATTGGTTCTTACAGTATGTCAATACCTAGTTTGCCTTGGATAATGTTATTCCCGTTGCCGATTTACTTGATATTGCCAGCATTGCATAGTTGTTTCTGTTAATAGGTTTTCTCTCTATGCCAATGTGTAGATTACCTATTAACAATACTGAAGATTACATTAACAATACTGAAGTTCAGTCCCACATAACTGGGTGCTAGGAGAATTATACCGCACTCCTCCATATTAACAGACTTGATTAGATCTTGGGATAGAGGCAAAGGATTACCTAGGCACTCCCTGAATGCATCACTGAAAAGCAGATTAAGTAAAGAGATTCCCATACTCACAACAAAATCTTTCTACTACAAGCAACCATGTACCTAAGCACAAAACAAACAAACAAAAAGACAACAGAAACATGAGAAGACAAAGCAACAAAATCTCTCTCAAAACTCAACTCCTCTAAAGCTGATCCATGGAGCAATGAGAGGGTGGAAAGCAAAAGCCATATAGATGAAATATTCCAAAGGATAACACAGGAAATTAAAAAACAGATCAATGAGGCACTTGGCAGGCTCTTAGAAAATATAACTAATCAGATAATGGAAGTAACAAAACAGCAGAGAGACGATAATAAAGCTATCTGTAACAAAATTACAGAAGACACTAATAAAAAGCTAACTGAGATACATAAAACAATACAAAACTTGAATAACCACTTTAGCAAAAAACTAGTGTGCATGAAAAGATTCCAAACAGAAATCCACATTTAAAATATTGAAAACATGGACAGCACAAATGACCAACATGAGGACAGACTATCAGAATTAAAACATAGGGATGCTTTCAAAGACCAATTAGAGGTACTTTAAAAACAACAGGAGAGGGCTGGGGATTTAGCTCAGTGGTTCTGCCACCTGACTCAAAAGTGCAAGGAGCCAAGTTCAATCCCCAGTACCAAAAATCAAAAACAAACCAGGAGAACATGAAAATTGGAGTCAACAGCGGCTAGATTACACAAAGATGACTAAGATTACTGGAATAAGTGAAAAATCAAAAGACAGAACAAAGGGCATAAAAGACCTTGCTTGCAGAAAACTCTCCAAATACTGAGGAAAAATTAAACACAGAGATAAATAAAGCATAATACTTCCAAATAGCAAAAGAGAACCTCACACATTAAATTGTAGTCCAAATACCATAAGTTTAACACAGGGACAGAATCTCAAAAGCTGTTAATGAATCACTTATAATGATAAACTCATTGGAATCACAACAAACTTCTGAATATAAACCGTAAAGGCCAGAAAAGCTTTAAGTAAAATGCTTCAAGCCCTACAAGATAATAACTTTGAACACAGACTTCTACATCTTTCAAAGAATCTTTCAAAATTGATAGAGAGATAAGGTATTTTCAATGACAAAGAGGACTTCAAGAAATTGATGATCACCAAACCAGTATTACAAAAAAATTCTCAAAGATAACCCAGAAAGAGACAATGAGATCAACAATGACAAAAATCTAATAGAATGAAAACACTAGGCAGGTTGAGCAAATGAGCAGAAGGAAGAGAAAACAAATCAGCAACAGAAAAATAATGCAATGACAGGAGTGGATAGAAAAAACTTATAAATAGCAAAAACCTATAAAGTGTTACATTGTAGAGTGGCTTCTGCTGTCTCTAACAGCAGTTGGTTTTGTTTAGTTCAGAACTAACAGACACCAAAGGCATTAATCACTGAATGAGGCATTTGGTTGTATCAGCTCATGCCAAGACCATGAGCTCCAAAGAGACTGGAGCCACATGATCATAAAAGTGTCAAGGTAAAAAGGACCATTGCTTAACATTTGCTCCCCTCACCCTGAACACCCCCTTCCTATGGGCTAGGATAGATAACTAGGCAAATCTTAAAGGTAAACTCCCCTAACTACAAAGAATTACTACATCTGGGTTGAAAGTTAACCGTCTTGTGAACATGATTTGTCTATCAGCAATGTGAACTGTGAGAATGAAATGTAACCACTCGAATGAAGTCAAGGCTGTAAAATCCTGTAAAAGAAGGAGTTGTAACCCAGTGGGTCATTGATCCAGGCACTACTTTTATGTGTGATCAACCCTTGCTGACAAAATAAACTTTTGTTATTTTACTTCCATTCTGTGCCTCTCTGTGTCACTTACCAATTCCTTTTGTAACACTTGATGTGTTGGCCAGGAAGGAAAAGGCTAACTGACGCAGCCTGTGTTGGGTCTTGACCCAAGTCCCGCTGGAGGGAATGGTCATTTGCCTCCTCGGAAGGGAAGAGGCACACCCCCATGACTCAGAGGCCAGCTCTCTGGCAGCAGATCGCTCAACCTGGAACAGAGACAGCAGAAGGAAGGTGAGTGAGTGAAATTGCCCATCTGAATGGTGAGATCCCCTGGGCTGCTCCCTGGTTTTTCTTGCTTTGTTCTGGTTCTTAATTGAATGTTTAGGCAGATTACAGATTGGAGACCTGATTACCCTCCCTTTTCTGCTGTCTCTGAGGATTTATATCCTCAATTTGGGCAAAATGTAGAGTGAAGGCCTAATCATCCAGCACTCTTTGCCATTTGTGAGGGTTTCATTTTTATACTCTCAATTTGTTATTGTGCTTTATGTTGTTCTTTGTAAGGGGTCCCCGGGAAGAGAATGCATTAAACTTCTTGTGTGACTTGTGGGTGTAAGACTTGGTTAGGAGAGTGAATGGAATAAGCTACAAAAACAATTGGTAGGTTTGTCTTTGCACCAAGACAAAGGGAGGAGGCATTTTCGCTTAAAGATCCCTCCCCAAATTGCAGAGCTTGTGTGTGGCCTGTTTCTGTGATTCCGTGGCCAGCGTCTAATATGAACAAAATGGAACACTAACAAAACAGTGTTCCTTAGCTCGGATGGGCCATGAGTGTGGCAAGAGGTACCTTTGTGAACAGCACCCACCCTTCGTTTCTCCTGAGCCACCAGACAAGGGAATATCAAGTGATCGTGGAAATGCAAATACTAAACCAACTGTTCTTGAATGTATGATTCAAAACTTTGGGAAAAGTTTTGTGGGGGACTGTGGGGTAAAATTAAAACCAAAGATGCTCAGGAAGCTGTGTGAGTTATCATGGCCTCAGAGAAGCCAGTCTTGGCCCCCCAGAGGGAACTCCAGACAAAGGAAAAGTTAAGCTGATTTGGAATGAGGCTACCAACTGACTAGGAAATTATATATGAATAGTCCAAAGGCAGCACTGTGTTATCAGCCTGTTGCCAAAATAAAGGCAGAGAAACCACAATTGTGGTTTATCAGGCATCAAGAGATTTTACAAGAGAAATCAAGTTACAATTTTTAACTATTTGATAAATGTATCTTTGTTGCAATTTGAGTTAATGTTTGATTGGTATGCCTTAAAAAGGGGGTGGGAATTTTCTTGTCTATTGCAAATTCTTAAATTGTGATTATAGGGTCAACTTGCTCTTTTCTGTACTTTCTTAAAAAAAAAAAAACCACTCAAGCTTAGTACTGTTCTATTGGCAGCCTGTCAAATTTTAAGATATAACCATCTAAGAACAGAAAAAAGGACACTAAGATTTTAACCGGAGAGCCGAGTGTGGTGGTACACACGTGTAATCCAGGGGAGGCTGAGGCAAGGAGGATCCTGTGAGTTCGAGACCAGCATGGGCTACATAGTGAGTTCCAGGTCAGTCTCAACTACATAGTGAGACCCTGTCTCAAAAAGACAAAACAAAAAAATTTTTTAAATAAATAAATAAATATATTTTAAAGCTGAAATTTGTTATAAAAGGTTTATTAAGAAAGCTATAAATAAGAGATATACTTTTGTTATAAAAGGATTTTGTATGTTTGTCTTGTTAAAAAGAGATTAAAGATATATAAGACCAGAAAGCCTAACTAAGTATGTCAAGAAGGTATGCAGAATTTATCAAGTATGTATGTTTGCTTGTTGGTTTCAAGTTTGTTATAAAAGGTTTACATTCATAGTCATAAAGAGCTTTCATTCCTTCTGATTCTAATTCTGTAAGACATCTGTTAATTGACCTGCAAAGGTTTTGACTAGTCTTAATTAAAAGAGATGTTATAATTCAATTTGCCAAATATATTTGAGTGCACTTTAGTTTCATAAATTCTCTTATATGTTTGTCTCTGTCCAACTGTTTGAAAGTGTCCAATTATACTTTTTTATTAAAATGACATCAAAGATATAAATAATTTGTTAATTTCTACAACCTGGTTTTGTAAGTTAAAATTTTGTCAAGATAAATATAAATTCTTAAGTCTGGATAGACTGCTGTTGGTGAATAAACAAAGCAGTTGCTCAGAAAAATTTATTCTGGTCTTTACTTACTAATGGGAGCCCCAATAATTTTCATAGCCTTCTGAGAAGATATACCCCTGATAAAATAGCTAAATAAGTTGTTATAAAATGTTTACATTAGTTATCATCAAAGGGGTGAATTCTAAATATGTTATTGTGATACTTTCATAATGGTCATTTTCAAAATATGATATTTTCTGTGGAAAGAGTTATTAAAGGTTTTATCAAAAATGCTTTTGATACCAAATTAAAGGGCATAAAATTTCATAAAGATAATTATGATTATTATTGTTAATTTTCTGATGTACTAAATGAATAGAAACTTCACAGGGTACTAAGAAACTATTAATGCTGCTTCAAGAGGCAGGATATAAAGTTTCATGGAAAAGGCTCAAATTTGTGTACAGCAAGTCAAATATTTAGGATTCCAAATTTCCAAAGAAATGTGCTGCTTGGGAGGTAAAAGGAAAGAAGTAATTGGTACTATATTAAGGAAGCTGACAAGCTAACCTTAGGACAGGAATTGACTATTCAGGTTCCCCATGCCTTCCTAGATCTGCTGAATAACAAAGGACATCGATGACTTTCAAATAATACAGTCAAACAATATCAGGCCCTCATCTGTGAGAATCCCTGCCTATATTTTGTTCCATTAAAACCTTGAATCCCAGTACTTTTGCCCTTAGAATCTGGCCCCCTGACCATGACTGCCTCAGTGTCACCAATGAGTTGTTCTCAAGTCATCTGGATCTGCAGAAAGACCTGCTGCCTGATGCCGACTTCATCCTGTTCATGGGAACAGCCTCATGAAAAATGGGGTACACTATGCTGCCTATGTGGTAATGACTCAAGATGAAATGTTCCAAGCAGGGCCCCTCCCCACCAGACGGTCAGCTCGGTGAGAGGAGCTATGGGCACTCATACAGACTCTCCTATGGGCAAAGGGAAAGAGGGCAAATGTTTATACAGACTTCCATTTGCTACTATGTGCATCTATGGCACAATCTACAAATAGTGTGGTCTTCTTACAGCAGAGGGCAAACAGATTAAGAATAAAGAGGAGATGATACAGTTGTTGGAGACAGTGAGGAAACCTGATAAAGTAGCAGTAATGCATTGCTCTAGATACCAAAAAGGAAAAGACACAATAGCAAAAGGCAATGCTAAAACAGACATAGAAGCCAAAAAACAGCCAAATAGAAATTTCAGATGACCATACTCACCCGTGCACAAAAGAGGCAGATGGAGGTACAAAAGCCCCTAGGTGCCATAAAATATTCAGATAGAGGATGACGAATGGGCTAAGAAACAATTGGCTGAGAAACAGGGACTTGTTTGGATTCTGCCTGACAATAGGATAATGATACCAGAGAGGCTATCTTATTATTGGATCAAAAATATCATGGTTTAACTCATGGGGGAGAAAATGGCTCTCCAAGCACTGAAAAAATATTCCTACATACTCTGGATTTCTGCTTTGTGTGAACAAAGTCTCAAAAAGGTGTCAAATTTGTTAGAAAATAAACTCAATTTCAGGGCCCAGGGCACCACCTGGAATACAGCAGAAGGGCATGATCCCTTTTGAGGACATACAAATAGACTTTACAGAACTCTCCCCTTGCAGAAGTTATAAATATTTGTTGGTATGTATTTGTACTTACTCTGGATGGCCTGAGGCCTTCCCTCCAAAAACAGAGAAGGCTTCAGAGGTATGCAAAGTTTTATTAAAAGAGATAATTCCAAAGTTTGGACTGCCTCCCTCCATGGGCAGTGACAATGGGCCAGCATTTTTAACAGAGGTTCTATAAGACCTAGCTAAACTGTTACATATAAAATGGTACATACATACTGCTTATCAGCCTCAATTCTGGCAAGGTTGAAAGAATGAATTGTACCATTAAGGGAATATTAACCAAATATTGTTAGACAACACCAGGGTTATGGATCAATCTGCACACTTTAGCCCTCCTTAAAATACGAAATACCCCAAGTCATACTGGGTTCTCCCTATATGAGGTCTTGTTTGGAAGGCCACCCTGTATCTTAAGAGAATTTACGAGAAATTTATCTCAACTGGGCTCATCCAGTATGGAATTACGGCTTTAGAATTCAGCAAAGTGTTCCAAGATATTTAAAGACAAATTAGAAATAAAGAGGACCTTCCTGTGCTAACTCCTGCCCATCTGATAAAACCCAGGGACCGAATCTATGCTATAAATTGGAAAAAGACCCTTTTACAACCTATATGGGAAGGACCATAAGAGACACTTATGGTTACTCCCACAGCTGTCAAGGTAGCTGAAGTCCAGCCGTGGATTCACCACTCTAGTGTGAAACGGGCCTATTCAGAGAACTCCACAGACTGTGACCCCAAAGGGCAATGTACTCAGATTCCCACTTCAGAGACCAAAAAAAAAAAAAAAAATCCATGGACTGTGGCTCCAGGAGATAGCACACTCAAAGCCCTGCTCTCACCACACTGGAAGCTGGCGAGTCCATGTACGGCTGAAGAATGAACACTACAATAAAGATATGGACTCCTTTATTGTGTCAACTTGTTATGAGCTATTTGTTTAATTAAGAGTCTAAAACCCAAAGATAATAAGTTGCATGAAAAGTATGTGACCTTTAAAACTGTTAAATGGGAACCAGAAGGACATCTCTCATGCTTCTTTTTGATGCCGGTCTAAAAAGAACATTATAGAAACCCTGGTACCATACTCAACTGTGGGGGGTATATACAAGAAAAGAGATATTGTTCAGATAAAACTCAGATATGGTTAAAGAGCTCTGTTGCAACCCGAAATGTCGGCAATTGTGATAACTGCAAACAGGGACAGTGTAACACCCTAAAATGTATATATGTTGGCCTTGGGAGGCAAGCTGGCTGCAGGGAATAATTTTTTCATGTTTATATTAAGCATCAGTCAACTACTAGACATGGGCCTCAGAGATTTAAAAGATAGATTCTACAGATTTAAAATGTTTAGAAAGACCTCCTCCAGAAATAAAGACTCCTACATTACAGAAAATACAAAATATCTTAAAAGGTAATCCAAAATTATACAAAAATAGATATAGATATGATAGATTTAATTGATGATACTCATTCACTGCTGCTACAAACAGACCAGGAATTAGTGTCTGATTGCTGGATTTGCACAACACACTGTGATGACTTATCAAGCAAGTGACATCATAAATGACCTTAGAGCCAGTAAAGCCTACTATGTATCCTTTGCTCAGCTATCCATTAGATGTAATTGGGAATGGGACTTTTGCCTGTATGTATCTGTATGTACTGATATTGTTGATTCATATTCTACCACTAACAATTACTCTACCCCAAATGGGTATTTCTCTATGGAAATGGTGTTTTTAAGGTGATTTCAAAGCATTCTACTGGTTTATGTGCTAATGATCTTAATCCTCAATTTGCCTGTCTATCCCCCTTCCGCAATGGGAAAGATGCCTTTACAAACTGCTACAACAAATGGTTTGATAAGGAAAAAGGGACCCAATTGTCTTCCTCATATTAACAGGATTAGCTATACCTGGGGCCTCACTCTAAGTGCCATAGCTCTCAGGTTAGGATAACCACAGTTTGTGGCTTTGGGACAAGAGATTAGAAAAGACTTAGAAAAAATTTGAGATACAATTTAAGCTTTAGAAACTCAGATTCAATAGCTAATATAGTGTTACAGAATAGAAGAGCTCTTGATTTGCTCAATGTGCAAAGAGGAGAAACTTGTCTGTTTTGGGGAGAGGAATGTTGTTACTATGCAACTAATGTGAAAGAGCTAAAAATCATTAGCAATTTAATACAATCTCTTAGTTTATCTAAGAAAAAAGTTTGATGCCAAAGACCCGACATTCAATTTTGGCCTTAACTTGTCAGGATGGAGAGCCTGGGTCAACACCCTCACAGAACTGATTATTGTTATACTGCTTGTCCTCATGTTTGGTCCCTGTGTAGTAAAACGGATATCAAAACTCATACATCAAAGAGTAGTTGCTGCCCAACATTATCAGATGCTAATTATGCAGAATAAAAACTGGTATGAAAATAATGAGGGGTAAGGAGTTACCCCAAAAAACAAAGGGAGGAATGATAGAAAAAACTTTTATAAATAGCAAAAACCTATAAAGTGTTACATTGTAGAGTGGCTTCTGCTGTCTCTAACAGCAGTTGGTTTTGTTTAGTTCAGAACTAACAGACACCAAAGGCATTAATCACTGAATGAGGCATTTGGTTGTATCAGCACATGCCAAGACCATGAGCTCCAAAGAGACTGGAGCCACATGATCATAAAAGTGTCAAGGTAAAAAGGACCATTGCTTAACATTTGCTCCCCTCACCCTGAACACCCCCTTCCTATGGGCTAGGATAGATAACTAGGCAAATCTTAAAGGTAAACTCCCCTAACTACAAAGAATTACTACATCTGGGTTGAAAGTTAACCGTCTTGTGAACATGATTTGTCTATCAGCAATGTGAACTGTGAGAATGAAATGTAACCACCCGAATGAAGTCAAGGCTGTAAAATCCTGTAAAAGAAGGAGTTGTAACCCAGTGGGTCATTGATCCAGGCACTACTTTCATGTGTGATCAACCCTTGCTGACAAAATAAACTTTTGTTATTTTACTTCCATTCTGCGCTTCTCTGAGTGTCATTTACCAATTCCTTCTGAAACAATAAATCAACACCTTTCAGCAATAACTCTCAAAGTGAATGGGCTCAATTCCCCAACCAAGAGATATAGATTGACAGAATGGATCAAGCAATGAAATCCAACAATATTTAATATACAGAACTACATTTAATCCAAAAGAAATGGAAAGATTAAAAGTCAAAGGATGGAATAAATATTCCATGCAAAGAGAACCTGGAAATGAGTGGGATTGCCCATTCAAATTTCAGACAAAGTAAATTTCAAGCCAAAACTGATCAGGAGAGGCAAAAGTCATTACATATTGGTTTAGGAAACAAGTCAACAGAAAGAAATAACAATTATATATACATCAAACATCAGTGAACCAATTTCATAAAAGAAATACTACTGGACATTTAAAAAATCAGAAAAACAACACAATTATAATCAGGGACTTCAATACTGCAGTGTTGCAAATAGATGAACTACACAAAACTAAAAAAAAAAAAAAAAAAGGTCAGAGTTGAACCAAATCTTCAAACAAATGTACTTAATGAATATCTACACAGTGCTCCACCCAACAAAAGAATAGACATTTATAGCAGCAGCACATGGGACATTCTCCAAAATATACAACATGCTAGCCCATAAAGCATGCTTAAGTAAATGCAAAATAACTGAAATTATCACATGTGTATTACTACGTCATAGTGCAACAGGATTAGAAATCAATGGCAAAAGAAGCCACAGAAACTATGCAAACACATGGAAATTAAACAATACTCTCTTGAATAATCAGTGGATCACAGAAAAAAAAATCAAGGAAGAAATTAGATAATAAAATCAAATGATAATACCAATACAACATACCAGAACCTGTGGGCTACAATGAAAGCAGTCCTAAGAGGTATTGTAGCTATGAATACCCACTTCAGAAGAACAGAGAGCAAGTCCAAATAAATAACCTAATGATGCACCTCGAGGTCCTAGAAAAACAAAAACAATCCAAGTCCACATCTAGTACAAAGAAGGAAACTGTAAATATCAGAGCAGAAATTACTGAAATTTAGACTAAAAAAAATTACAAAAACTCAATGAATTAAAGAGCTTGTTCTTTGAAAAAATAAACAAAATAGATAAACTCTGCCAATCTTAGCAAAATAAGAAAAAAAAACCCAAACCAATGCAATTAAAAGTGAAAAAGGAAAACTCAAAATGGACATCATTAAAATACAGAAGATTATTAGCAACTACTTTGAAAACCTGTACTCCAATAAATTGGAAAATACAGAAAAAATGGATAGATTCCTAGATACATAGAAATTATCAAAACTGAACCAAGAAAATTCTAAAACCTTGAATAAGCCAATAACATATAAACCATGTATTTAACTGGGTTTGGTGGCACAGGACTGTAGTCCTAATACTTGGGAGACTGAGGTGGGAAAATCATGAGTTCAAGGCCATAATGGACTACATAGCGAGTTCAAGGCCAGCCTGGACTATACAGCCAGACCCTGTTTCTAAAACAGACAAAAAAAGAGCTGGGGTATAGCTCAGTGGCAGAGTGCTACTAAGCATAAGCAAGGCCCTGGATTCAGTTCTCAACACTGCATAAATAAATAAATAGTAAGTAAATAAAAACCCAATCGTGTACTCTTTATGACAGAATTCAAACACAGAAAATAAAAATATTGAAAGTTAAAGAACAGAAATACATATACTGAGTTCCCAACCAGACACTCATTCAAACACCAGCAGCTTGAGCCCACCAGGACAGCAATGCAGCATGGAGATCCAGAAGGCCATCATTCTGAGCCCAGGAATTGGCACAGTGGTGAACAGCAAAGGAGAAGACCTCCTGAAGGCTTGTTGAGAATTGAAGCCCACTGGGAGAGTGGTAATCTGAAAAAAGGCACAGCAGACTACAGACTACCAACTGGTGAGTTTTCGGGGTCAACACCTCCTACCAGAACCAGACTTGTTGTGGGGGAAGGGTGGCTCAGACCTGCAGTAGAATTGTGCAAAGTTCAAACTCAAAGGAGGTTGGAGAGCTCAATTTCAGGTTCACAGCTAGAAGCCAGCCTGAACGTCAGTGGACTAGGCCTGGTTCACTGAGATTGGTCAATGAAGACCTGTGTGCTACACATATTGTCCACAGGGGACAAAAGAGACACACCTTGAAGTGAACATTTTTTTCTTCTTTTCTTTTCTCCTTCACTTCTCACTTTACTTGTTCCTGTTTCTGTCCTTTTTTTTCTCTCTAAATTGTTCTTATTTTGATAGGAGTGAAAATAGTTTCTCGTTTTTCTGTTGCTGTCAGTTTGTTCTGTTCTTGTTTTTGTTCCTTCCTTCTCTCTTTTCCTTCTGTCTTCACCAGTTTCCCAAAGTTTGCATGATCTTCCTATGCCCTCTAACCTTATTTCTAACCTTTCCCTCTCCTTCTATTCCTCTACTCCTTCCCTCAACTCCTTCTAAATCTCCCCAGAGGGCAAATTCTTATATTGATTGGTTCTAGCTTTTGATTTATAAGCACAAGTCTTATTAATGCTTTCAAAGGTGGTACATTAAGAGTTACCACCCTTGACATTTTCTAGGCTGTGTCTGATGCTATTGTTGATGCTGATTGTACTACATTGGTCACAATAAGGTGACTGTTCTAGTCAGTTATCCTTCCTGGTATACCAAGACTGAGATTACCTAAGGGCCATTACAGACTTAAAACCCAGAGATCAACTAAACCTGGAAGACAATCCAAGAAGTAGCCATTCCTTAGGGGTTCTAAGTAATAGCAATAAGGATACTCACAATATAAGCATTTTATAAACAGCAACCCAAGAATTAAATGAAAAACATCAACAACAATAACAAAATAGAAATGAGAAAACACCTAAACAAAACTCAAAACTAGGCTTCCAGATAACTAAAGGCAACTCCAAGGGTCAACAAGATGAAACAATGTGGAATTCAAGTATATAGACTCTCTGAACTGGCAATGAAAGAGTATCTGAAAAAATAAAATCAGAAATAATTTCTCAGATAACAACAGAGATGGCATCCAGAGTGAAAGACATGACTAATAACTCTAAAGCAAACACAGATTTTTTAAAAAATAGAGTAGCTGAGGAACATAATGGAATCCAGCAAAGGAAAGAAATGGAATCCATAAAACAGATTCAAACAAACACCCAGGAAATTAAAAACGCCATTGAAAGTTTACACAGCTGAATGAGCCAGCATGAGGACAGAATATCCGATCTAGAAGACAGAATTGTGAATAGTGACCAGGAAAAGAAAGATTTCTCAAAAATAGCAAGGAACCATGAGAAATCAATCCAGCAGCTGCAAGATGATGCAAAGAAGAATAACATAAGGCCGATCAGAGTCAATGAAGAAACAGGAGATAGTGCAAATGACATAAAAAATGATTCATGGAAGTAATGACAGAAAACTTCTCAAGCAGGAGAAAAGAATTTGACACAGATAAGTGAGGCATATAGGACTCCAACTAACTGTGATTAAAAAAAATACACCTATGCATGTAATAGTCGAGATTCCAGGAACCCAACTGAAGAACAAAATACAACAAGGAGTTAGAGAAAAGCAACAACTCACATACAAAGGAAAGCCCATCAGAATTACAGTAGACTTCTTAACACAAACCATCAAGTCACGAAGAGCCTGGAGTGAAGTATTTCAAGCCCTAAAAGAACACAGCCTCTAACCCAGATCAATGTATCTTGAAAGACTATCTTTCAAAACTGATTGAGAAATAAGATACTTTCACCAAAAGAGCACCTGAAGAACTTTATGAATAGCAAACCAGCACTCCAAAAAATGTTAAAACAATATCTAGGAAAAGACAATGAAGGTGACAACCCCATAGAGCCCAAAAGAATGAATCTATCAGGCAAGACAAAACATTAAATGCAAAAGGGGGAGATCCAACAACAGGAAGAGATCCTGACAAGGATAAGTCAATATATACCATCAATGTTAATGGTCTCAATTCACCAATCAAGAGAAAGAGTGGCAAATTGGGCCAAGAAGCAAGATCCAATAATATGCTACATACAAGAAGCACACTTTAACTTTCAGTCCATGAGTTTCTTTTTGAATTAAAGAGTGCAAAACAATACTCCATGCAACAGAAACCCCCTCATAAAAGCAGGAGTAGCTATCCTATTTGAAAATAAAATGAATTTCAGCCAGGCGTGGTGGTACACACCTGTAATGCCAGCACTCAGGAGGCTGAGGCAGAAGAGTCACTGTGAGTTCAAGACAGCCTGAGCTACATACTGAGTTCCAGGTAAGTTTCAACTACATAGTGAGAACCTGTCTCAAAAAAGCCAATAAATAAATAAATTTATTTCAAACCCAGACTAATCAAGAAAGACAAAGAAGGTCACTACATCCTTGTAAAGAGAACAATCCAAGAAGAAGAGTGACAATCATAAATATATATGTACCAAATATTAGTGCACCCAACTTTATAAAGCCAATGTTAAAGAACACAAAAAAATCAAATAAGCACTAATACAATAGTAGTGGGGGACCTCAATACCCCACAGTCACATATATAGAGATCAAGTAGATAAAAAATAAACAAGAAAATACTAAAACTCAACCAAACTCTTGAACAAATGAGCTTAACAGATGTTTACAGTGTTCCACCCCACAAAATCAGAACACATTTTTTCAGGTGCACATGGGTTGTTCTACAAAATAGACCACGTAGCTGCTCAAAGAAAATGTTTAAGTAAATGCAAAGGAATTGAAGTTATCCTCTGTATATTATCAGATCATGGTATGATGAAATTGAAGATCAATAGCAAAAGAAGCCACGAGAACTCTATTAACACATGAAAATTGAACAACACAGTACTGAACAACTAATGGGTCACAGGAAAATTAAAGAAGAAATTAGACAGTTTCTATATTTAAATGACAATGCCAGTAGAACATATTAGAATTTATGGGACACAATGAAAGCTATTCTTACAAGGGAAATTCATAGCAGTAAATACCCATATTAGAAAAACAGAGCAAGCTCAAACAACCTAATGCTGAACCTCAAGCTTCTAGATAAAGAACAAGACAAACCCAAAGCTCATACAAGGGAGGAAATTATAAACATAATATAAATTATAAACATAAGAGCAGAAATCAATACAATGGAGACTAAGAATGACACAAAAAATTCAATGAAACAAAGAGTTAGTTCTTAAAAACAATAAACAAATTTGACAAACCCTTAGCCAACCTTATCAAAAAAAGGAAAGAAAAGGGCTAGGGATTTCATTCAGTGGCACTGAACCTGCCTTGCAAGTGCATGGTCCAGAGTTTGAACCCTGGTACAGAGATGGGGGGGGGAGAAAAGTAGGCCCAAATCCATGTAATTAGGAATGGAAAGGGTGAAATTACAACAGACCCAGCAAAAATGCAGAAGATCATCAATACCTATTTTGAGAACCTATACACCAATAAGATGGAAAACACAAAAGAAATTGGCAATTCATATATACCTAGAAATCTAAGTTAAATGAAGACCTAAAAATTCTAGATAACAATCAACAAAATTGAAAATGTAATTAAAAACTTAGAAACAAAGAAAAGCCCAGGTTCTGATGGCTTCATTACTGAACTCAACAAAACATCTAAAGAATTGTTGCCAATACTGTTTAAGCTTTTCAGTGAAATTGAAAAGAAAGCAATACTCCCAAATTCATTTCTGGAAGCAAGCACCACCTTGATCCCAAAAGCAAAGAAAGACCCAACCAAAAAAACTCCACAATGGAGGCCAATCTCCACAATGAACATAGATGCAAAAATCCTGAATAAGATACTGGCAAACAGAATGCAGAAGATCATCAAGAAGATCATACAGCATGACAAAGCCAGATTCATCCCAGGGATGCAAGGATGGTTCAACAAATGCAAATCAATATAATATATCATATTAACAGATCATATTAATCATATGAATATCTCAATAGATGCAGAAAAAAGCATTCAACAAAATCCAACACTCATTCATGATCTCCCCCCCAAAAAAAACCTATAGAAAGTCGGAATAGCTGGTCCTTATCTCAACCTGATAAAAGCCATTTACAAAAAACCAATAGCCAACATCATACTAAATGGTCAAAAGCTGAAATCCTTCATGCTAAAATCAGGAATAAGACAAGGATGTCTACCATCACCACTCCTGTTCAATATAGTTCTGGAAACATGCACAGCAATTAGACAAGAGGGTGAAATGAGAGGAGTAAAGATGGGAAAGAAAGAAGTTAAATTGTCATTATTTGCAGATGACAGGATAGTCTATATAGGAGACTCCAAGAACTTCACCAAAAGTCTTAATACTCAAATTTAGTAGAGTAGCTAGATACAAGGTTAACTCACAAAAATCAATAGCCTTTTTATACATGAATAACAGATTCAGAAAGGGAGAAACTGGAGAAACAACTTTTTTCACAATAGTATCCCCCCAAAAATAAAATACCTAAGAATCAAGCTAATGAGAGTAATAAAAGAGCTCTACTCTGAAAACTACAGCACTCTGAAAAGGGAAATCAAAGAGGATATTAGAAAATGAAAAATATCTCTTGCTCCAAGAACCAATTAGTGAAAATGGCCATACTTCCAAAACTGCTATATAGATTCAGTGCAATACCAATTGAAATTCCAACAGCATATTTCACTGAACTTGAAAAAAACAATGCAAAATTTCATTTGGAACCAGAAGAGACCTAGAATAGCTAAAGCAATTCTAGGCAACAAAAATAAGGTAGGAGGTATCACAATTCCCAACTTGAAACTATACTACAAAGCTACTGTGATAAAAATGACATGGTACTGGCAAAGAAACAGACCTGAGACTCAGTATAAGAGATTAGAAAATACAAAAACACAGCCCCCCCAAATATAAAGACCCAATTCAAAAATGGGCATCTGAAATGAACAGACATTTCTCAGACAAAGAAGTAAAAGCAGCAAGTAAATATATGAAAAAAATGTTCCACATCACTGGTCATTTGAGAGATGCAGATGAAAACAACACTGAGATTCCACCTCACCCCACAAAGAATGGCTGCTGTCAAGAAATCAATAACAAATGTTGGCAGGGTTGCAAGGAGAAAGGACCCCTTCTCCATTGTTAGTGGGAGTGCAGACTGGTGCAACCACTATGGAAATCAATATGGAGATACCTCAAAGAGCTGGGACTAGAGGTTCCATTTGACCCAGCCATCCCTCTGCTGGCTCTGCAAAAGAATTAAAAGAATCATACCACAGTGATATATGCACACCAATGTTTATAGTGGCACAGTTTGTAATAGCTAAAACTTGGAAACAGCCTATTTGCCCATCAGTTGGAAATTAGATAAAGAAGATGTGGTTTTTCTATAAAATGGAATACTACTCAGACATAAAGAATGAGACATTAGGTTCATTCATAGGAAAATGGATACATATTGAGGATATACTCCCAAGTGAAATAAATAAGTCACACATGTGTAAATACTGAATAGTTTCTCTGGTGTGAAAAACTATAATAGTACATAAGATCCTAATGATATAATTTTGGTCACATCACGAACATACCCAAGTTGGGGAGTGAGGATTAAGAAAGGAAAGACCACTCAAGCCTGAGTGGAGACCAAGAGAAATGTGATTTATTTCACGGAAACAGCTCCTTTTAAAGGCACATCAACAGGAAGCACCTGACTCCTACAGATAACATCAGATCTTTGGCTATCTCTTTGAGTTTCTCCCATGCAGGGTCACAAACAAGTTTAATGCATGCAGTCCTTAAAGAGGAACAAATGTTAACAAATGCTAATTAGGAACATCCTGGCCACACATTGTGTCAATGCCTTGATTATAAAGAAAGAAGTTATCTTTCAAATGTCAAATGCCATGACTGGCTCCCACATTTCCCCCTTTATTATATTTAGAGCAGGGACTTTCCCAGCTCAGCAGAAAGACTGTACCTATCTTAGTTGAAAAATGTCCAGAGAAATCCCTTACCCATCATCAAGCCAAGAGAAGTTTAATACTCATGCTCTGTCTTAAGTTGGATATTTCTCCACAGTTCTCTTACCCGTCTTTGACAACCAGCCTCTGCAGGGGTTATACCATGGGTTGTGCCTGACATATAGCTTTCTCTACCTCTATCAATATTTGTAAACCTTGATCTTCATTCCAGGACTCATTAATTTTTACAGACATCATTACAAAAGAAGGTTGTCTCAAAACTATCACAGAATGAAAGGAAGTTATCATTTCTGAGAATATGCAAATGGTCAATTTACAATTAATGATATTATCAGTTTCTAAACAATCTCTATATTTCCTACTAATAACATAAGGAGCATTAACACAAGACATTCTTCTCTTCTTTTGATCTTTGACTTGAGATAACACAGTATTTATGGTATTTCACATATTAGAGGCCCCATGCCAAAAACATTCAAAACTAAGGTCAGTAACTTTGACATCTGATCATAAACATATTTCTCCCAATGCAGCAGCCAAGTTTTCAAATGTTGGTTTGAGAAAAACCTGAATCTGTTTACCAAAGTCCTGCAGATAAGCTTAAGTCTGTGGAATTTCGAAGTGACCAGTCCAAAACTTTCAAGATGTGTCATTAAATAACCTTTCCTGAGGTATAGTAACATAACATCTTTTCCATAAAATCATAGTATTAAGGACTGTGGAGGTTCACCAGTCCCATTAAATCCTTGTTCTGGATAAAAAAGGGAAACTTTTTGCTTTCTGGAATGAAATTTCCTCTTGTGCACCGAGACACATCATGAAGTTTTCTCTGCTGCTTCAATGTTGGGGTCCCAATCTAGTCTCCTCAGTGGAAACCCAGATTCAAGCTGCTCAGGGATAGTGGTGGGTCTATAAATGTACCTGTAACCATAAGTAGGTGGAGCAGAAGAGAGGGGAGAATACCTGGACCAAAAGGTTATCACCATAAACAATATGCTGGAAAACCTGCATGGTCAGACAATATGAATACATTTTGTATACCAGAAAAGTAGCAATAATAATTATTATAATTATATGAAATCTTATGTCCTGTAATGTAGCTTTGTATCAACAGGATCTTCCTTTTTTTGTTTTTTTTTTTTTTACAGAAATCATATTTTGAAGATAACCATCACAAACATGTTACAATAACATTTAGAATTCAGCCTTTTGATGATAACCAATGTAAACATTTTTAACAACATATTTAACAAGGCATATCTTTTTATAAGGCTATGAAAATTATTTTGGTGGCTCCCATTAGTGAACAAAGATCAGAATAAATTTTCTAAGCAGCTGTTCATTTATGAACAGGAGTGTATCCAAACTTAAAGGTTTATATTTAATTATCTTTTAAGTTTATTTAGTCCTATAAAGCCAGGTTGTAGAAATCAACAATCTATTTGTATTTGAAGTCATTTTGATCAAAAACATAATCAGACAAACACTTTTGAACACTTAGACAGACAAACATAAGACAATTTAAACGAGTGCACTCAGATGGTTTGGCCAATTATAAAATCTTTTAGTTATGACTAGTCAAAACTTTTGCAGGTCAAAATTAACAGAGATCTCTTAGGGTTAAAGGAATGAAAACTCTTGACTGTAAATGTAAACATTTTATAACAAACTTGAGACCAACAAGCAAACAAATAAATGATCTCCACACACCTTCTCTATATACTTAGGCCTTCTGGTCTTGTACATCTTTCTTTACCTGTTTTTAACAAGATTAACATACAAAAACCTTTCATGTCAAAAGTATAACTCTTTACTTATAGCTTTCCTAATATTTTTCTGTCTCATTTACTATTAACCTTCTATAACAAACTTCAGCTTAAAGTGTCCTTTTTCTGTTTTCAGATTGTTACATCTTAAAATTTGACTAGCTGACAATAGAACAGTACTAACCTTGAATTTTTAGAAAAGAGCAAGTTAACCCTATAATCACAGCGTAAGAATTTGCAATTCACAAGAAGTGCTACCAAAACTAAATTTTTTTACTAGCAGCTGTCAGAGAAGTTTGATCAACTCCTAGGCTGGGTTACTTTGAAATCTCTTTAATTATGGGGAATCCAAGGTCAGCTACAGTCCAACAGACCTCCTGGAAATGACTTAAAATCAAGGTGAGGGGAGTAGATGAGCTTCTTTTCATCCTGTCAGAAAATTCAAAATAAGCGAGCAGACAAACAAGGAAACAAAGGAGTCCAAATAAGATATAGGACCAAGGCTTATGAAAACCAAACCAAAAGTAAAACCAGAGTTCTCATGAGCAGTTTCCTCTAGATTTTTTTTTTAA
The DNA here is from genome assembly GCF_012274545.1 of Fukomys damarensis. NCBI lineage: Eukaryota > Metazoa > Chordata > Mammalia > Rodentia > Bathyergidae > Fukomys > Fukomys damarensis. Next base: position 69,365,284 of record NW_022900936.1, on the reverse strand, counting down.
ACCAAAAGGATGGTGTCCTGACCAAGGGGGTTTGGGAGGTCTTCCAGCCCCTGTGGCACAGAGTCCATTAGCAGATCTGCCTGGATCTCTGGGCCTCCAAAATGATCTGGATCACAAGTTACTAATTAACAATTGTTAGACATTAACAGGAAGAGAAAGACACAGAAGCAAAACAAAAAGAACAAGCACTCACCGATTGGTTTGTAAAGTTTAAGTGCTCAATGCCATAGGGGTCTTTTAGGGGCAGCTTCAATCTCTAGCAAGCATCTCATAATTAGCATTTAACCCTCTCTGTGTCCTATTTAATTTTGCTGTTTTTTGACACTGTTTTCCAAATTCAGTCTTCTACAAAAGGAAATTGCCCCGCCAGGCAAGCTTTAGCTATTTGTTTTCAATCAAAAGGAGGTAAAGCATCAGTTGTCAGAGAATCAAGCATTGCTGAAGTAAAAGGGGCTGTTGGTCCATATTGGGTGCAAGCCATCTTTTTTTTTTTTTTGTCTGGGATCCAAACTATCTCTGATGAGAGTCCACAAACTAAAAGTATCCACGGGTAACTTGCTAGATCCGTGTGCAGCATCATAATCCTGTAATTATTTTCCTACCTTACTCCAAGTATCTAAGTTTATAGTGCCTTTTTCAGGGAACCAAGGACAAACCATTTCAACAAATTCTAAAAAATTACACAATTGCTGGTGCCCTACTCTAGCACCACCGACACGCAATAAACCTTTAAGCATATGTACAAAAAGCATGCAACTATTGCCGGCTCCCATTTTTAATATTTACAAGAAAATTCACCATTCCTTACCTTTTCATTGAGGCCTTGTTCTTCTCTGCAGTATCCTTCACTGGATCCCTCGATACTCAGGTCCCTGTTCGGGCGCCACTTGTGGCGGTCCAGCCGTCACATCACGAACATGCCCAAGTTGGGGAGTGAGGATTCAGAAAGGAAAGAACACTCAAATCTGAGCCGAGACCAAGAGAAGTCTGATTTATTTCACGGAAGCAGCTCCTTTTAAAGGCACATCAACAGGAAGCACCTGACTCCTACAGATAACGTCAGATCTTTAACAGGAAGCACCTGACTCCTACAGATAATGTCAGATCTTTGGCTATCTCTTCGAGTTTCTCCCATCCAGGGTCAAAAACAAGTTTTACACATGCAGTCCTTAAGAAGGAACAAATGTTAACAAATGCTAACTAGGAACATCCTGACCACACATTGTGTCAGTGCCTTGATTATAAAGAAAGAAGTTATCTTTCAAATGTCAAACACCAGTGTGCCATGACTGGCTCCCACAACTGACCATGTGAAATAGGAAGAAAAGGGCTAAAGGTGTAGGGAAAATGGGAAGGGTAGGGGAAAGGTAATAAGGGAAAAGAAAAAAATATGACAAAATGAAAAAATGGAAATAAAGTGTTTGTAAATGGGAAGGGAGGAGGGGGTGAAGGGAGGGCAGGGACAAGGGGAAAAAAATGAGAACCAAGACCTGTCATGTAAAGGTACAAGATCCCAATAATGAACGTAATTGTACTGTATACCTTAAATGCACCAATAAACTCAATTAATAAAAAAAAAAGAAAGAAAATGCAAAAACAACTCCAGACACACTCAGTCACGTCATCTTTGACAAAGGAATCAAACACCCTCTTGGAAAAAAGATAGCCTCTTCAATAAATGGTGCTGGAGAAAACAGGAATCAACTTGTCAAAGATTAAAACTAGCCTTATACCTATTGCCATGCATTAAACTAAAATCAAATGGATCAAAGATCTAAATATTAAAACAGAAACACTAAACTGGCTGGAAGAGATTAGGTAGAATTCTTGAAGACATTGGTGTAGGAAAAGATTCCATGAACAAAGTCACACATGAACTAGCACAAAGATTTGCCGATTGGGATCTCATCTTATTAAAAAGCTTCTGTAAGAGAAACCACCAACAGAGTGAGGGGACAATCCACAATGTGGGAAAAAACTTTACCAGGCGCTCCTCAGACAAAGGTCTACTATCTAGAATATATAAAGAACTTAAAAAAAGTCAAGCTCCCCAAATTTAAAGACACAATCCAAAAATGAGCAGACATTTCTCCGACAAAGAAGTAGAAACAGCAAATAAACATATGAAAACATGTTCAACATCACTCGTCATTTGAGCGATGCAAATAAAAAGAACCACTGAAATTCCACTCACTCCAGGGGGAATGGCTGCTATCAGGAAATCAATCAATGGCAAATGCTGGTGGGGTTGTGGGGAAAAAAGGAACCCTTCTCCATTGTTGGTGGTAGTGCAGACTTGTTCAACTACTGTGCAAATCAGTGTGGAGATACTTCAAATAACTAGCATTGGAGGTCTGTGTGACCCAGCTATTCCCCTGCTAGGTATCTTTCCAAAAGAATTAAAAGAATCATACCACAGTCATATATGCACACCCATGTTTATAGTGGCACAGTATGTAATATCTAAAACTTGGAAACAGCCCAACTGACAGTCAACTGGTGATTTGATAAAGGAGATGTGTTTTTTCTGAAATGGAGTACTACTCAGCCATAAAGAATGAGAAACCAGAGTCATTTATAGGTAAATGGATGCACAATGATTCTGTACTCTTGAGTGAAATCAATAGGACACACAGGTATAAACACTGAATAGTTTCTCTAGTGTGAGAAACTGAAAGTGTAAATGAGGATCAAAATGTATAACTGATAATGTGAAATAGGAAGAAAAGGTCCAAAGGGGAAAGGGAAGGGGAAGTGGGAGGGGTAGGAGAAAGGAAAACAATATGAGAAAAGGAAAAAATGGAAAGAAAGTCTTTGTGAATGGAGTTGAAGGGAAGGCAGGGGAATTGGGAAAAAAATAAGAACCAAGATATATCATGTAAAAGTACAAATTCCCAATGATGAATGTCATCATATTGTATGCCTACAATGTACCAATAAATGTAATGAATAAAAAAGGAAATACAAATGTAACTGTACTGTATGCCTAAAATGTACCAATAAACTCAATTAAAGCTGAAAAAAAAGAAAATACATATACTATCATAAGCTAAATTTCTTAACTTATGAGGATAGTTTCTCAGTTTTCCCATACTCAAAATATTCCTCAGACATTTTTGGATGCAGTAGACTTTACAAAAGGCTGGGCAGATCATGGCAAGGACTAGACACTACAGAAACTCAATCTATCTCAAATCCAGTACTGTACCTCCTAGCTTTCCCCACTCTCTCTCATTTGCACCCAGGATCTCTGATCCCTCTTATCTTCATGCCAAGCACTTTGGCATTCTTACCACTCTCTTCCAAAACCCAGTCCATTTCCACACCCACATAGAGATTCAAAATAATCAACAGGCCTTTTACTTAGCAAGAGCCACTTTCCATGGAAGACACTAATTTATTATTACACATAAAATTCAAAGTTTGAGGGAATACTTCTCAGAGAGTGGATCATCTGATAGCAATGTTTCTTATCAGCAGTGAAAAATCAGTCCTCCAGAAAGCCTCTCTTCAGAGACTCTTAATTAGATCTAATTAGGCCTCCTACATGGATTTAGACCCACACACATCTCTTTTGAGTAGAAGCGAAGACAAAAGAAATTACTCCCGCTAAGTAGATTGTAATCATTCCAAAAGAAAAAAAAAAAGTGGGTTTCTGTTTCACTCTTAATTGCAACCACCCTCATCTGGGCTCTCATAATTTGTCTGAAATGTTGCCATGGTTTCCTCTCTGGCCATTGGCTTCCTGTCCCACCTTCCCCTCTGTCTGCCCTGCACATGCCACTTCTGAGACCAGGGCTACTCAAAAGACTTAGGGGGCTCCTAGTTAGTACTGAATAAGAGCTACATAACCTGAACAAGTTGCTTAACACTTCCTTGCTTCAGTTTCTATAAACTGTATGCTGGGGAGGCAGTGGTAGAGTGCTTGCCTAGAATGCACAAGGCCCTGAGCTAAATTCTTAGCAACACACACACACACACACACACACACACACACACACACACACACACATCTGTAATTTCTATAAATTACAGATCATTTGAGACAGGCATGGTGGCACATTCCTATAGGCAATCCCCACACTCTACGAAGCTGAGGCAGGAAGATCAAAAGTTAGAACCCAGCCTGAGCAACTTAGTCATTTAGCAAGACTCTGTCTCGAAATAAAAAAATAAAAAGGGCTGGGGAGGAAGCTCAGTGTAAAGGCTCCCAGTATCACACAAAAAAGGGGTAATTTATAGGAAGTCATGAGAATGACGAGTCAGTGTTCCAAAGCCCTGGCACATTGTTAACAAGTGTGAGACACAGCTGGAGCAGATTTTCGTTTCCTCTTTTAGTCACTTTGACCCCATCCTTTCCTGCCTCTCTACTCTCTTTCCACAGCATACCCATGCAGTATTATCTCTGTGCCCCCGAAGCATGTCTATGAGCCCCTGCTTTTTCTCTCAGTTCACTCTGTAACTTCTAGATGGAATGGGTGTTTTTTTCTCCACATACTGGTCAGTAGGCAGAGAGGCCATTCTTCAGTGGCATAACTCACATTTGCTTCCCTAGAGATTCTCCTCTTCTTGAGTCCACCCTATATTACATCTGTGTCACTTCTCGCCAGGGGTATTTCAGTGGATAAACTACCCCTCAGCTTCTTCCCACCAACACTGCCATCTTCAGTGCCTCTAGAAAATTAATCTCCCTTTGGATCAGACATTCAATTACCCATGATGTCCAAGCACTATTCAAATCTCCTACCATAGCTCATTTACACATCGCAGGCAGTCACCTAAATCGGGTGTTCCTATCCCCATTTTCCAGACAAGCTGACAAACTCATACTTGGTGCAAGGTGGTGGTGGAGGGGGCCAAGATTTCAGACCAGATCTGACTCCCCCGGCACCCACACTCCTCCTCCACAGACATCTCTGCTCCGTGTTCTGTCTACCATCCACATAACCATTAGCTTCCTGTTTTATTTGTAGCAAGTCGATTTTTAATATTAAATATAGTCTTTGAAAAAATCTATTTGTTACTGCTGTCTATTAAAAACTAATCACACTGACCATGAATAGAACACAGTAATAAAAATAATGCCATAAGGTAATGCAATGTGATTAAATTTTAAACATAAACAGAAAGAATAAAGACAAGCTCCCTCTCATGGTCATGGGACTGGCACAGTCTAGCCCAGCCCCTCCAGCTTCATCCCCTCCATTCTTCCTGCTGCCCTTTCTCTGTCCTTACTGCTTGCTGTGCTTTCTACAAGCACAGGGTGTTTGCACATGATGTTCCCCATCATCTTTGCAAACTGAACTCCTTCTGGCTCTTCAAGTATGTGTGTAAGAGCTGCTCCTGGGAAAACCTTCACAGATCCCCCCAAGTGAGCCAAATCCTCCTACCCCGCGGCCACAGAGTACTATGGGTCTCCTTCGTGGCACTTCTCTCAGTAGTAGTTTTCCATTTGCTAACGGGGTTGATTAATATCTATTTCTCCCTCCAGAATATGTAAATTCCCATTCTATGACCATTCCTGGTTTCACTCATCATGAAATTTTGAGAATTGAACAGGGTGCCTCACACTATACTACGGGTCCTTAGTAGTATTTACTAAATGGATAAATGAATGAGGCTGCCTCATTTCTGACGTGTAAATAAGTAAAGTCCTATGATCCCTTTGGAATATAATTTTGCCCTTCCTTACTCAACTTCTGTATTTCCCAACTTGATTTCGAGGTATGAGAAATACTGTGTGATTCCTGCATTGAGGCCATAACTGCTTCCTCAGGCCACACAAGCACAGCTGGATGTGTTGCTCACACGTTGGCCAGAGTCAGAGCCTCCTGAAACTTCTAAGTCCTCTGGACTTTTAAATCTCACCCTCCCCAAAACACCAGATATGTGTCACTTCTCTGTCAAGTCTGCATGGTGTCTCCTCCATAGTCCCTCTTAATTTTGTTTCCCCATCTGCACTGCTAATCTCATGTCCTCTGACATCCAGATGATAACACACCTTTAAGCCCTTGTCTACTCTAATTGGTTCTGTAAACAGTCCAAAATTTATATATGAGCAGGTTGCCTCTTGGCTACAAAAAAAAAAAAAAAAAAAGCTGGAAGCCTTCCAATTCCCTACCAAATCACATGACCTCCCCAGCCAATATTTTAGGCCTTCCTCAATATGGCCCTCAATCAGCCTCTTGGCTCAACCAGAGAGAAAGTAGCTGGGCCAGGGATGTAGCTCAGCAGCACAGTGCCTGCTCAGCAAACATGAGGCCCTGGGTTTGATTCCCAGTACCAAAAAAGGAGATGGGGGGGAGAGAATAGCTCCCTGTTCTGTGATCACCCTGAGATTCAATCCAGGCCTGCAGTTCCCCTAGATCCACATAACATCCATACCAGTGCTGGCCCCTGGGGACCAGGCAAGAGTGTCTGGGTGACAGAAGTCCCCACACCTAAGAAACTCTCAGAGGAGCAGACGACGCTTACTGCTCAATGCACGTAAATGTTGGGGGAAGCATCATTTTAGGTACAACTTTGTGCGTGTGAACAAAAGAATCTTTTTCTTCTTTTTGCAAGGAAAAAAAAAACTAACACACCATCAAAAAATAGAATCATCTACTTCTCATGGATCCTGAAAATCCACAGAAAATAGCACAGAGGAGAATGGTAAAAACAAGGGGAAATTACTTCTAAAGGCAAAATTGTTTTAAAAGCATATCTCCAGGAAGGGAAGTTAATGGGTGAACAGTCCAACTAAAGACCCAGGACACCCTGCAGGAAGCATTGAGTCAGTAAACTCAGCCATTAGCGGGAGTTGGGAATCACAGCTACTCCATGTTATCACTGCAGGACACCAGGCAAGTCATGAAACCTCTCTGAGTCTGTACCATAGACAGTAAGTTGAACACCATTGGAAACACCATTGGTAGGAGGGTGAGGAGTGATACAGGAACAGGTGTTCTAAATTGTGACCAGGCTTCAGATGCACCTGAGCTCAGGAGAGGAGATTCAGTACTCTTTGGCCCGTGTTTATCACCAGTATGTCATAGTTGCCAAAGTTACAGTTTATTTTACTTGGTTCTTGGTTTTCTTCCTAATCTTCCTAGTTCAGGAAAACCCTGATCTAATCAAGCACTTGTTTATAAGCCTTTCTCTGTGTTGGACTTCTCACACACTACAGAAATTCTTATTATCAAGAATGTCACTTCCTGATCTGATGGACAAATTCAAAGAGTGAGACTGTCTCACTTTGTACCTTAATTACATTTCCAAGTAGTTCAGAAATCTGGAAAATGGCTTAAAGCTGGCTGCAATATGAATATAGCTCTGTCAAGTGGGAAGGGTTGAAAAATGACACTGAAAACCACAGCATGCAGTGCCTCTTGGTCATACCATGGTGATGTCTTTAGGGACCAGTTTCCAGTTTAATTTTTGTACTCTTCACATAGGGTCTCAGGAAAGGGCAGAAGGTCTTCCAATTTAGGCAAATGTTAAGTGTCATAGTGGCCATCCCAAGGCAAAACATGAGGCTAGCAATAGGGTGATCCACGTGAATTCCAGTTCAAAGCCCACATGGAACAGGGAGTGGCCTCATTCTGCCTTCCTAACTTTCCAGCGAATAGAATAAATCTGACCAGGAATGAAAGGCGGAGTAGCATTAACTCAGAACCACTAAATGAGTATCAAAGTACCAAGCGAGGCCAACACTGGTCCTGTCTGGAGCAGTTAGAGCCAAAAGCCAGGTACTAAGAAGGAACTGATTGCCCCTGATGGCTGCCCTGTAGCACCACATCTGAAACACCATGGAGGTGGGATTCCTGGAACTTTTAATAAGTATACAAAGCATTTGTTTCCATAGAGCAAGAGGAAATTAGCTTTGTACTTGACAAAGAGCACAAGACTTCCTGGCTCATTAAGGCACCGTTTTTTTCTTAATGGTTTGATGGGCCCTGGGCAAACAGTAGGTGAGTCTCTGATTTAAATGGAGAAGTATGAGTTCATATAAATCAGCTCTGCAGAGCTAATAAGACAAGGTGAGAAGATGCTATGAAGTTGCTACTTCCATAGGAACCTAAAGGGAGACTAAAGAACCCTGTAGACTTTCTACTGGCAAAAGCTTAAAGAAAGATTTCATTTATTACAGAAAGAAATGTTCTGTAGAAGGAAAGAATTAGCATAAACAACCCATGAAAAATATAGTAGTGAGGCAGTAAGTAGTTACCTCAAATGTGTTACGCAGCTGGGTGTGGTGGCACACGCCTATAATCCAAGCAATCTGGGAGGCTGAGACAAGAAGATCACGAATTTGAACCCATGCTGGGAAATTCAGTGACTAGTAAGACCCACTAAGACACAGGAATAATGTCATGTGACACCGTGAGGATGGAGTTTAGGAGTGAAGTAGGGTCAGGAGCAGAAACCCAGGGAGGAAGAGCCTTCGACCTAGGGTCAGGAACCTGCCCAGAACCTTGGGGGAAGCCATTCTGGGCTGGGTTTCCATATCTGTGTAATGCTGCAATGGTAGCATCCAGCACACATTCAGAGCATCCTCCACGGTAGCTCACGTCATACAAGCTACCCTGTTTGCTTGTCACAACAATCTCATGGGGTAGAAGGAAAAAATCCTGGCTTCCCTTGGAAAGTCAAAAATCTAACAGAGCCCAAAGAAGCAGTCTATTTTAGATAAGATCACAGGCCACAGACTGTGTGTACCTGAGCAGCTCTTGCAGTGTCTCCATTTGTGGCCCCTGCACAGAATGGTCTCAGTGACTCCTCCTCTACCCCCGAAGGTTGATGCTCTTTGCTCTGGGTCACCTTGCCCAAAACTGGCCAGACCATTCCTCAATATTTAGACCACAGACCAAGGATGCAGGACCTCGGGCTCCTCTAGCCAAAGATTCCAAGAAAGCAAGAGTCCTGAGAGATGGCAATGGGGTTTTCTGTACCCTGTGAAATAGAGTTGCAAGAGCCACTGCCCTCTGCAGCCCACTTTCCCCTGCCAGGCACTTGAGTCTCATTTGAATGGGGAAAGAGGAAAACAGACAGAATGAACGAGAAAATTTTGAAACACTGCACCCCACCCCAGCAAATGAAAATCCTATCCTAGAAGTAAGACCAGTGTGACCCTAAGGCAAGGTACTTAATTGTGCCTCAGTTTCCTCATCTGTAAGTTGATATTAATAGGCCCACCTCATAGGGATATGTGAAAGGCAGAGTAAGCATCTTTCTGTGTTGCTTATGACAGTCAAGTGTCTGGTTCCAGTCCTTCTGCCATCATGACAATCCTGTGGTTCCATGAAAGATCTGTCTCTTTTTGAAAAAACAGAACCCATACAAACGTGTTCTTCTTAAGCTAACATGTATTGGATTTCACCCACCAGAAGTGAGAAACCAAGGTTACTTAGAGATAAATTTATACTTTTGAAATCCTCAGTTCTGCATGCTTTCTCAAACATTCTATTTCTAAATGGACCTCTGATGAAGATAATGATCCATTCATTGGTTTGTTCCCAGCAGAACAGGGTAAAGTGAAGTCCTGCTGATCGCATTTCTGGTTCTTTTTAGTCCCACTTCTTTGAGAAGGCTTCCATGCCACTCATCCTGTCCCAGCTCCCCTCCTCCTTCCCCTACCTCCAGGTCATCCCTCCAACTACCAGAACCAAAGAGGAACCCTGGAGTGGTCTTTTCCATGGCCAGCAGCTCCTCTTCATTAAGAGCCCTCTTAGGCTGCAGCCCCTCAAGTTGGGGCTACTCATTCTTCAACTAAGAACCCACCAAGTTGCATGAGCCCTACTTACCTGGAGACTGGCATGTTCAAAGCTGTCAGAGCTAGCTGCCTCTTTCTGGCTCTTCAACACTACTTTCAGTCAGATGAGTTCTTCCTATTTTCCCATAATTGCTGTTTTTAGTTTAAATAGAAAAGAGCTGGTTTCTGTTGCTTGCAAGAACTCCAAATTGGAAACCTCAGTGGTGAGAGTAGGGGATTATGGAAAGAGGGTGTCTATATTGGGTTTCAGAAGGCTTTTCTGAGAAGATGAAATTTGTGCCGAGCTTTCAATAAAGGGAACAAGGCAGGCAAAGTCCAGAGGGAGGAGCATTCAAAGAAGGTTATGGCAAAGGCAAAGACATAGTTGGAAACACGGTTGAGAAGTAGCAAGAAGACCAGTGTGACTCGAGTAGAGGGAGTTAACAAAGGTAGGAGATGAGGCACAGAGCTAGGCAGAGGCTGTATCATGTGGTCTCTAGGACACAAAAAACAATTTGCTTCATGATGTGGTGAGCCACTGGAGGGCTTGAATAGAAGTACAGTAGAAGTATATCCTGTCATTTTAAAAATATCTTCCTGACTAGCTGTCTTAAGCATGGACTATGGGGCACAAGAATAGAAATGGAAAGATACTATTACAGGAATCCAGGCAAGAGGTGACCATGTCTTGCCTGACTTGTGGCACAGAAAATAGGAGCAAACAAATGTGTGATATGACTTTAAGGTAAGGCTATTGTGAATTTTCTAATGTAGGATGGGGGTGTGGGGCTTGGATTTTGAACTGAATGACAGAGTAAATGGATTTGCCATTTGCTGGTGTGGTGAAAGCTGGGGAAGAGACTTGCCATTTGATACCCTGTGACTCATCTACTGTGCAAGAGATGACCTCGAAACTTAATGGATTAAAATAACAATAAGCAGTTATTCTCCTGCAGTTTCTGTGTCAGAAATTTTGGAATTGCTTAGCTGGGTACTTCTGGCTCATAGTTTCTCATGAGGTTGCAGTCAAGATTTCAGCAGGTTGGTCTTGACTGCTACTAGGGATCTGCTTTGATGAGGGCTCATTTATGTGGTCAGGCCAAGGCACTGGCAGAAAATATAATTTCTTACCCTCTAGGTCTTTCCACAGTGTGTTTAGTGTACTACACAAGTGATGCACAACATTTCAGTGCAGACTGTAAAAAATTAAACAGCCAGGTGTAGTGGTACATACCTGTAATCCCAGCATTGTGAGGAGGATCACAAGTTTGAGCCCACCCAGAGCAACTTAGGGAGACTTTGTCAATCAGTCAGTCTGTCAACAGGTGGAAATGTAGCTCAGTGTGATGGCCTTGGGTACAGTCCCCAGTGCAAAGAAGGAAAGAGAGTGAGAGTGAGAGTGAGAGAGAGATTAAATGAGAGAGAACAAGAGAAAGAAGGAGGAAAAGACCACATTATCTTTTATGACCATCCTCAGAGTCATACTCACTTATCTTGATAGTAACCTGTAGATCACACAGGTTCGCCCTATTCCACGTGGAAGGGGACTGTGCCAGGGCATGAGTACTGGGAGGTGAGAGGCGTTAGAAGCTATCTTGGTGGCTGGCTACCACACAGTCCACAAAGGGACTGTGCAAACAGTGCCAGTCCACAGGAGGAAGAGCAAACACAGCCTCTGGATACACCAGACGGGTCAGTAGTACAAGGAGCTGGAGAAAAGAAGGGTGGGAGTGAAATGCTTAGATTCTGAGAAATATAAATGGGTCAAAGGGAATGATTCTAGATGCCTGGAACAGATAATTTAATGGGGCTGGGTGACCTCCATTAAAGGAAGAAAGTACTAGACAGCCCACCAGAGTTTAAAAATGGTGATATGGTGAGGAAGGGAGTAGGAACTCCAACCTGAAGATATAAAAGGTCTGTCAATCTCTCTCTCCCTTTCCTTCTCCCCTCCCCTCTGCATGTGTGTGTGTGTGTGTGTGTGTGTGTGTGATGAGTTAGAGAATGGGAAAAGGATGAGCAATAGGCCTGATGGCTCTGTGTAATGGTTTGACTAATGCTCAATCTACAACCCTCAGCTGAACTGAATGAGCATGGTATGGGAGTGTAAGTCCACCTGAAGACTGTTACCAATAGCCATAAAAAGAACTGGAGAAGATCTTGGCCTGTCGATCTTCTAGGAAAAGCTTGCTGTGGGTGATTTTCCTGATGCAAACTAGGCTGTTCCCATCAGAGGAGGAGCTCAGGACCTTGCTGTCCCTGGGAATGGTTGCTGCTTTCATCAGGGGAACTCTGATCTTTACTGTGAGCATCACTTCCTGGGTCCAATATGGATCACTCAGCTTGGTGGTACAGATCCTTCATCTCACCAGCATAGATGTTCTGGCCACTGGCCTTGGGCCTTCCAGGGGCAGATCGTCAATACAGACAAGCACGAGACATTGCCATGGGCTCGAGGCCACTGGCTGGACTTGTGGAGGGCATAAGCCTTCAGCTGGACTTGTGTGGGAAACTGCTGGGATCTAGGCCCTCAGTTGAATGTCTTGGGCTTCTAGCGTGCAGTTAATCTCTTGCACTCCTTGCATTTGACTCTTTGGGTAATCATCATAAAATACACTTAAAGGTTATGTGTCTTGCATTTAATGTATGCCTTTGCCAAATTCTGCTGACTACAATACTCTGAATGATCCAGGAACCAAGCATGTTGGAGAGGGGTCCACATGGGACAAGGAGGCACTGAAATGTATACCAAATCCATAAGTTCTGAGGAAGTCTGAGTCCCCTGTGATATTTGCAGACCGGCAACCCAGAGCTGAGCCTGTTGCCTGAGGTTTGTCAGGGTCCAGGTGGAATGCAGTCCACACACTCTCCTTCCCCACCCTGCACAGATAGAGCAGGGCCAGTGGAAAGAAGACACATGCCATAGAGAAACGCCTGCCACTGGGGTTCTGCTCCCTACCTCGCTTCTGCCCACACAGAAACTACTCAAGACATAGTGTCCAAAATATAGAAACTATCCGATACATGTGAAGTAAAAGAGAGGCTGGGCCCCTTGGAAAGGGAGAATGAAAAAGATTAGAACACAGGCTCTCATCCATCCCTCCTCTCTCTTGTCCTCACTTCTCCTCTTCCCTTTTCTCTTTCCTTCCCTCTTGCATATCTACACACACACACACACACACACACACACACATACATCTTGGAAAGGGAGAATGAAAAAGATTAGAACACAGGCTCTCATCCATCCCTCCTCTCTCTTGTCCTCACTTCTCCTCTTCCCTTTTCTCTTTCCTTCCCTCTTGCATATCTACACACACACACACACACACACACACACACACATACACACACCTGTCTTTACTGGGGTCACTATCACCTGCAGGGCTGACTAATGGCACAGGTAGGCCTGGGGCCCATATTCCTAGTTCACAGCTTCTTCCACAGTGACAGGATCCTCTTTCAGTGCCTCCCCAAAGGATGTAGGTCAAGAACTGAGGAAAGCAGTGATGACCCATGATCCCCAAGATGCAGGAAGCGCCTTTCCGAGAGCAGCTTCATACTCTCACCTGTGTGATCTGACAGATTCTAACTTCCTGAAATAGCCACCTGCGAGAAGCACCCAGCCCCCTCTGGCACTGACACTTCGGTGAAGCACAGTTGACCAGACGGGCTGAGTCTTACCTGAGAACTGCCACGATGAGGCTCTGTGAGGCCACAGAGCCCAGGCCTGCTCTCTCAGGAACCTTACATGGCCCCTTCCCCAGGCCCAGCCGGGAGGAGTGGCTCTCTTGGCTAAGCACCAAGCCCCATGCCCATCTGCTTCACTAGTGGTAAAGTACTTCCCCTCCTTGCCCTTTCCTCCACCTTGTAGCCACAGAGCTCACACAGGACTCATCTTTGCCATCTCACAGATTTGGGCACAAACTGCAGCCAAGCTCCAGAACCTAGCCTGAAGGCAACAGTCAGATTATCCTCCTGCAGGACAAGCTGCATAATTTGTGTTCCTTGATGCAAATGGGAACTTGAGACCTTGTTCATAAATAACTAAGAATTTTTAAGGGCCAGGGATTTAGCTCAGTGGCACCGTGCCTGTCTCACAAGCACAAGGTCCTGAGTTTGATCCCTAGTTATGGGGGTGGGTGGGGAGATAAATTTTAAATGATGACAAAATACTGATTTCAGGGCCCTGTGTGACTGCACAGATCACACGCACAAAGCTGGCCTGCCTATTGGTTACTGCCTGAGTTTATGCCCTTGAGACCACAATTAACATTATTCATTCTTCCAACCAGTTTCACAACACCCCCTTTCCTGCTGTGGGCTGAGCCAGGCAGGGCTCTTCTGAAGGAGGAACACTTGCCTTCCTGACTACAGCCTATCTCTCATTCTCTGAACCTAGGCACTTCCATCTTCCCATTCCTCTGACCAAGGACATAGCTGTGACCCCCAGTGAGTGGGCTGCTGTATTGCCCCTTCCTATAGTCAGTCCTCTTCCTGCCTCCAGCAGCAGTGGCATCCTACAGATCACACGTGTTGTCCTAAGCCACCTTCCAGTTGCTGCCACTGCGCATACACACCTCTTACCTCTCCAGCACTTACTGCATCGCCCCACCATTGAAGGTCCTCTCCCTACTGCTACCTCTCTTGTCACCACACTCCTGCTCAGAAGACTTCTTCCCACAGCTTGGGAATACTCTAAACCCTCACAATTCTGTTCTCAGGTTTATAAGACACACATTTTTAAAATATTTGATGAGTAACAAGAAATATCTAAGTTTATTTTTGCTGCAAGTCTGATTTTATAAATCAGAGAATACACATCTGGATAGACGTAAGTGACTGTCCAAGATCACACAGCCAGTTAGTGGCAATGCCAAGGCAGGAGTTCAGCACCTGTTGACTCCTACTAGGAGGTCCCACAGGAATTAAGAAATAAGGTCATAAGGAAGTAATACAATAGAGTGTGCTGTTTGTTTGGGTACCAGCGATCAAACTCAGGACCCTTTGCTTGCGAGGCAGGAGCAGTTCCACTGAGCTAAATCCTTGGCCTGACAATATACTATTTTCTAAAAGGCAATGGCTACAGATTTGTTGGCACCATTGAGTGGTGAGGAGTCATGGTCCCTTCCATTGAATTTGTGACTTTTTGACCAAGAGAGTGGGGTGGAAGTGGCCTGGCTCTGCTTGGTTCTTTTGGAGTACTCACTCTGGGGGAAAGCCAAGCTCTGCATTTGACACAGCAAACATCCCGAGCCAGTCCTGCTTAGAGGCCCCAGCTGAGAGCCATGAGATGAGCAACCATGGGCAACTGGCCGGTTTTTTGAAGATTTCATATATTTCTATACATTTTTTTCCAGCTGGATAAAGACCTCATGGAGCAGAGACCTACCATCCCCACCACTTCCTTGCTTGAATTCCTGACTCCCAGAGTCTGAGTACAGTAGAATGAATGTTTAAAGACAGCGAGTTTGGGGTGGTTCCGTTTTGCAAAGTTAGTAACTAGAACGGACATATACAACCTGTGCATCCGTCTGCTAATGTTTAAGTCTTACTTTTTACTTGATTTCCTCTAACAGATTTTCAGAATTCGCTTGAGAGGTGATGGAACTGTGTTGCTTTGGGGAAACGGGCCTAGAGAGAGAGAGAGCAGGGCTTCCCTCTTCTCATCCACACTCCTTGCTGCAACCAGATCTGCACTCCAAAACGGGCAGGCTAAGGTTTCAACCCCAGTTCCATATTTAACCTCTCCAAACTTTGGTTCCTCCTCTAAAGGGGGGGATGTAATTTCCACTTTGTGGAACCGTTGGTGAGACCATAGCATAGTTAACAACATTGGGAGAATCTGGGGAAGCAAAGATGCAAACTTTGCAGCCCATCCTGAGGCCTCCTCATGGAGCCCCCACAGCAAGACCAACCACCTGTTCCAGCCCCTTCCCCTTGCCTTGGTTCCTGATAGATATATCCTTACTCTGTCCAAATAACTCCCAGCCCAAGCCATTAGCTTCCCAGAGCCTCCCACCGCTGCCTCTTCCCTCTCCAGTTTGCACCTCTCCAATAAAAGCATTACCTCTTTTGATTACAGGAGAATTCTCTACCCTAATTGACTTCCAGGCATTAAAGTTTTACTGTGATGATCTCAAGAGACTCCCTGGGGAGCAGAAGCAGTGCCGAGCATTGCTGCCCTTAGGGCCCTGGTGCTTGCAGAGTCTCCAAAACCGTTGGCTCTAATTTTTGGCAAAGCACCTTCTGAGGAGCTTAAAGAGCAGCTCAGAGCATAGGGAGCACTCAGTCCCCCATCTACCTCAGGCACAGGAAGGGAGGAGCCCCTGGGCCCAGACTCAATGATGTTTCTGTTGACCTGGGCAACAGAGGCATGGAGGTCCTCTCACCTGCCTTCCTGCCCCAAATCAGTCTATCTCAGGTTTCTACAGAGACACAGAGGAATGAAAGGCTCCGTGCCTTCCCTCCAAAGGTCTGGGATACACAAGAGCCCAAGGGAAATAGCACTCAAAAGGGGCGAAAGAACAAGTGAGAGCCAGTCCTTGGATGGCAGGTATATGCAGGTATGTTAGTTACTTTTCTCTCATAGCTGAGACAAAATACCTGACACCCAAAGTTAAAGAAGAAAAGGTTTATTTGGCTTACAGTTCATAAATTTTTCAGTCGATGATCGGCTGGCTCCAAGGCAGGGCAGCAGAGAGGTGACAGTTCACTGCAACAGAAGACAGCAAAAGCAACAAAAGCCTTAATGTTTTTCTGCCTCTTTTATCGTATTGGGACTACTTAGGGATGGTAGCACTCACATCCTTAATCCCAGTGCCCTCAGGCCTACCTCCACCTTGAATCAATCACACACTCCAGATTCAGCCACCTCTGAGAAAGCAGGAGGCACTGGGGTGGGAGGGCATATAAACACAAGCCATAACAGCAAGAAAGATGAATCCGGATTCTTCTTTCCATCTACAGGGAGCTGGTAACCAACCTTGGAGTGCCAGCTCAGAGACAGCTAAACTGAGCATGGCGGCACATGTCTATAATCCCAGTATTCTGGGTAGGGGCAAGAGGACTGCAAGTTCCAGCCCAGCCTGGGCAACTAACTAAGACCCTGCCTCAAATTTAAAAATAAGATGCTAGGAATGTACCTCAGCATGAAGGCCCTGGATTCAACCTCTAATAATAGCCCCCCCCCAAAAAATAGCCCCTTCTGGCCCAGGACACCAGGGTCACACTCTCCACTTTTCTTCTGGGTTAGTTACTTTCCTGTCAACAAAACCAACACTCACCACTCACAACAAACCCAACATCCACATCTTAAAGGAGCACAGGTTTATTTTGCTTATAGTTTTAGAGCGTTTAGTCCATGGTAAGTTGGCTCCAAGGCAAAAACAGCATGGAGGAGGAAAGCTGTTCAACCCATGGTAGCCAGGAATGAGAGAAAGAGTAAGAGAGTTAGATAGAAGCTAGGTGTGCTGGCTTGTGGCTGTAATCCCAGCACTTGGGAGGCTGAGGCAGGAGGATCACCATGAGTTCAAGGCTAGTCTGAGTTACATAGCAAGACCTTGTCTTTCTCTTTCTCTCTCTCTCTCTCATACACACACACACACACACACACACAAACACACAGAGGCACACACACATTAACAACAATAATAATAATAGAGCAGAAAGGGCTAGAATATGAACTTATCTTCCAGGTCATGCCCCCAAGTGATCCACCTCCTCCAATCAGACCTCCTAACAAAACATTCAGCAATGAACTCATCAATGGATGAGTATGTGTTCCTGTGATCTAATCACTTTCTGAAAGCCCCACCTCTGCACACGAGGCTTTGGGGGAATATTAGCTCTAAACCATAACATCTTCTGCATTCTCTATGCTTTTTTTTTCACACAATGAATTTTTTAAAGTAAAACATTTGTTGGTATATTTTAGATATACATAATGATAGCATTCATCATAGGTAACTTGTTCCTGTACATGATATATCTTGCTTCTTTTTTTCCCATCCCCTTCCCTCCCTTTGAACCCCTTTCCCTCATTTACAAAAGCTGTTTCCCATTTTTTTCCCTCTGTTCCTTTTTTCCTGTCTCTTCTTTCCTTTCCCTCCTCCCTCACTTGCTCTCATTCTTATTTGAACATTTTCTTCCTATCTCCCAATATCTATTATAGATTTTGGCCCATATTTACACTTTCAGTTTCTCACACTAGAGAAATACTGTGGTATTTAAACAGTAGGGGTACTGTGTTTACACAGATCACAGGAATGTTAAAGATGTATTTTTATGGCATGGTGTTTGGCAATGTTTAAAAATTAGTTGAGAATTTACACAAATACACAAAAAATTATAGAAAAATCTAGATGTCTGATTTCTTTCAACAAAACTAAAAGATCTGGCATTTTTACTCAGCATTTTGGAGGCTGGTTTGAAGATATCCCTTTCGATAGAACACATGCTCTCAGCTTGCCTCTCTCTTTACTACAACCTCTCAGAATGTTAAGAATGTCCTCAGAATGTTAAGGTCATTTATACTGCACCTGTGAGATATATAATTTCAATTCCAATTGGTTCACAGTGCAGTTCTCCCCAAAATCCTCTGGTGCAGGAACAAAATCCAACACATTTTTTGCAAACCACACATCCTCTAATGGTGAAGTTTTCACTGAAGGCACAGTGGGTTGTTTCAGACAAAAGCCCCAGATTTCAGTCTGTCTAGAACTGGGTATGGCCACATTATGTTTACAGCTCAACTTAACTCTCCTCAATGGGCCAGGGATTTAGCTCAGTGGTTCCCACTGCCTGCCTTGCAAGCTCAAGGACCTGAGTTCGATACCCAGTACCAAAAAAAAAAAAAAACAACAACAAAAAAGAATGCCCTTGGCTTTTATGATTGATAGACAACATGCTGCTCTCCTCTAGGCTATACTCTTACTAAATATAACTTCTGGTTTCTGCTGTCTTTCCAAATGGCCTGCATATGATCCCTCTGGCTGGTCTATCTTCCCTCTTGACAGAGGGAACTTCCCATTACAACTCTCTCTTGCTCATGCATATTATATAAATGACTCACGTATCAACCAAAGGAGGGATCCTTTTGCCTTCAACGTGATATATACACACATATATTTTTGGTACTGAAGATGGATCCAGGCCCTCACTCACACACTCTAAGCACGTATTCTACCGCTGAACTACAACTCCAATCCTAACCTGATTCATTTTAACAATACCTCACAGTCATTGGGTCATGCTAAAATTCTTTTATATCTTTAAGCTCACTAACCCTTCTAGCAACCCCCAGAGGGTGATGCGATCACTACAGTACATCTCAGGAAATCAAAGCACAGAGAGTTTAACTTAAACATCACATTCCTCCACTTGGATCTAAATCCAACCCAGGGCATTTTCTCAAATGTTAGAGACAGGTAGTTTTACTGGGTTCCTCTCCAAATTTGGCTTTCTGCCCACCCACTTAGACGGGGGCGTCAGCTGTGTGGGGGGGGGCTGGCACTTCCTACACCACTCTCCATCCCTGCCACACAACCTCATCAGTCTTAGGTTAGGAACAGACATCCCTGATTATCCAGACATGTGGTTAATGCTGTGCACCCACCTCTCCCAGAAAACCTGCCTCTAATATGTTACACTGAGAAGAGGAAAGGAAAATTTTATTCCCCTGAGAAACCTTTTTGCTTCTTAAACTTCCCTCATGTTTAATTCGGTGAAAGAGCTGGGTTAGGGACTCTGAAGCCAGGTTTATGAACTCCATAAACCAAATACATAACATACTCAATTCTTTCTGGCTTAGTGGGCCCTAAAATTGCTTATGAGGTAGAATCAAGGTTTAGAAACGTTCTTACAGAGTAAAATTAGTCCTGGAAAAAAGCCTCTTTGAGGATAATAGGTCCTGGGAAAAGGTCACTTAAATGAATTCACTTAGATGAGAAGCAACATTTTATAAGTAATGGGAATAAGGGAGAGTATGGATTAAGGCTTTCTTAAAAGAAACTAAAAAATATATTATTTTATTGTATGCTTAACTACATTTTTATTATAACTACAACCACTACAGACTAATTCAAAGGACACAAAAATAAATCAAGACTTACTGGGGGGCACTGTTTTCTAAGGGAAAATTTGTTAAGATAGCAAAATGCGGCCTCACTGTTTCTTGACATTCACAGAAAGATTTTAAAGAAGGACATTTTGCAAAATGATCAAGCTTCTTCCCTTTTCTCCCGGGCCCTCCCCTAACCTTTCGCATTTCCAATCACTCTCTGTTGAAGCCTTCCCTCTGTCATTAACTTTGTTAATTTGCTTTTCTTCAAACACTTCCCGACCCGACTTCCTGGAGGCTGCCTAATAATTACCACAGCAGGGCTGCGCCCTCGCGTTCCCTGTCTTGGTGAAGCCCTTGTTGTAATACGAGCTGCTTTGCTCCCTGGTTGGTTGGCACAGTAATCACAGCGGACACAGTTGGTGTCAATGTTGGGTCAGAGGAGACACCTCAGGGCGGTGTGAGCAGCTTTAGAAGGGTGTTCATTAATATTTCACGTTGGGTCACCTTCGCCTCCCAAGTTGGAATTGTGGGTATTCGATATTAAATACTCTTCTCTTGCACTCAGAATGAGATTTTCTCATACTCAGAAATAGAAATGGGCAGGTTTGGAGTAAAAGGACTCCATAGAGAGACGTTCAATAATGGTATCAGCACTGGGGAAAGTGATTAGCTGCAGCCTATGTAAAGGTGGCTGAAAAGTGACCAGGGTCGGATCCTCTCAGACCCTGCAGGGTTAAGCCCTAAAGCTGTGATCAACAACAATTCTAAAGCTATAATACTGAAAAAATAAAGTCATGCAAATAACTGCTTTGTGGCTGCTGCTATCTACTGAGTTTAAACTTAATCTGAAAAATGGAGACAAAGGCAACAAAAACAACAACAACAAAGCAATCTGGAAGAAACAGATTTTGAAAGAACCAAAAAAATGTATATAATAATATATATGTATAAATACATATAGGCCAGGTGTAGCCACGTATGTCTGTCATCCTAGTAGTCTGGAGGCTGAGGCAGGAGGATCACAAGCCTGGGCCATATAATGAGTTCAAGGCTAGCCTGAATTACATTGTGAGACCCCATCTTTAAAAAAACAACAACAAAGGAAGGGCAGGGACAAGGGGAAAAAGTGAGAACCAAGACCTGTCATGTAAAGGTACAAGATCACAATGATGAATGTAACTGTACTGTATACCTAAAATATACCAATAAACTCAATGAGAGAAAATAAATAAATAAATAAAAAACCACCACCAACAACAATAATAGAAAAGTATAACTCAGAAAATTAACCCCAGCACTGGGGAGGCTGAGACAGGAGGATTCCTGTGAGTTCGAGACCAGACTGGGCTACATAGTGAGTTCCAGGTCAGTCTCAACTACATAGTGAGACCCTGTCTCAAATAAACCAAAAAAAGGGACGGGGATTTAGCTCAGTGGTTCTGCCACCTACCTTGCAAGTGTAAGGACCCGAGTTTGATCCCCGGTACCAAAAAAGAGAGAGAGAGAGAGAGAGAGAGAATTAAACAAAAATAAAACCAGATGTGGGGAAAAAAGTTGAGAAGATCTGCATAATAGTTTCAGAGAGAGAGAGAGAGAGAGCTATTTTAAATGAAAATATTGAAGGATGGATTTAAGAAAAAATTTTGGAAAATCTTTCATTTCCAAATTGAAAAGTCCTAGGAAATACACAATATGATAGATTCACATCATGGTATATCGCTGTGGAACTTCAGGAGACTTGGAACAAAGAGGGGGAAACGTACTTATTATATATAATAAGAAATAGACAATTTGATCTTCATCCCCAATCTTGACACAGAGCTCCTAGAACTCTTGCAATGTCCTCGATAGTAGAGCACCTTATATTGCAATATGTATTTGGTCTTAGTCCCTGGTTCCCAACTAAAGGGTTTCCATGATGCTTGTAATCTTCAGAAAGGTAACAGTGTCTTTATGTATGCAAGTGAGACTGCGATGGTTGAGAGTTCTGAATACCTTCAGGGCGTGGTCTGTTTGCCAGAAAAACCAAAGCATGGCTTCCGGAGAGAGAAGAGGGTCTGGATGTTAAGTTAATCACTAACGGTAATGATTTTCTAGCTATGCCTACATAATGGAACTTCTATAAAAAATTCTAAATGACAGAGTTCCCAGACCTTTTAGGTTATGAATATATCCATGTGCCATGAGGGTGGCACATCCCAACTCTATGGGATAAATGCTCTGGCACTTAAGAGCCTTCCAGATCTTGTCCTATGTACCTCTTCATCTGGCTACGCATTTGTATCCTTTATAATATCCTTTCTAATAACCAGTAAGTGTAAGTGAAGTGTCCCTAAGCCTTAAAAGCCATTACAGCAAGTACCTGACCTGAGAAAGGGGTTGTGGAGACCCTAGATTTGCAGCCCAATAGGACAGAAATGTGGGTACCCTGGGCACCCAATACATATGACTGAAATGGGGGCAGTCTTATTGCATAGTTAACGTCAAAATTGAATGAAATTTTAGGACAATTAGAATTAGAAAATTGTTTGTTGTGGAAAACCCATACATTTGGTATCAGAAGTGTTCTGGGTAGAGTAACAAGTTTTTCTTTTAATACTGAAAGTTTCTTGAGTGTAAAGTAATAAGATTGGGAGCCACAGTGGGTTTTGACTTCTCAATAGCAGCACAGGAAGCTAAAAGAAAGGGAAAGTAATACATTCAGAATAATGATGGAAAATTTTAGTATATATTTAGCCAACCTCTTAATCAACATGAGAGGAGAATAAAGCCATTTTCAGGTATATGAGGTCTAGAAAAATGTACTTCTGGGCATCATTTCATGAAAAGCTACTGCAGAATATATTCCAGCAAAACAAAAATGAAGCCTTGGGTTAGGGATTCATGGCTAAGTACCAAACATAAAGGTAAATGGGTCCATATTCAGGTACTCAGGAGGATCTACAATCAGTTTTTTCTAAAAGATTGAATCATTAGAACACCCAATATATTTAAATACATTTAGGCCAGTAATTCTCTAAATGAGGTTTATTGACCCACTAGCAGTCCTGGAGACCCTACCGGGGAACTTGCAAGATCAGAACTACATACAACATAGCACCACACATTATTCTCCTTATTTATTTATTTGTGTGTTTGTGTGTGTGTGTGTGTGTGTGTGTGTGTGTGTTGCTGGGGACTGAACATGGGCCCTTGTGTTTACAAGGCAGGCAGTGGAACCACTGAGCCAAATCTCTGGCCCTTTTTTCCTTTTTTAATCTCACAAGAAAATGGTGGAAATTTCCAGAGGTTAAATGGTGTGCATTTTGAATGCAAAAGTAAATATGAAAAGCCAGATGACTTATAAAGAGCCAACATGAAAGATATTTGAAAATATATAAAACAATACCACTCTTCATATTAAATTTGGTTTGTTTTAGAAAATATAGTGATATTGAATTAGATGGTATTTATGTTGACATGAAATATATTCAGTACTTTTAGTGCATTTATCAGTATTTTTAAAATTTCTCAGTTTTAAATATTAATAGAGTAAAAGTAGTAAATATGAGCCACATAATCAAAAGCAATTGGGATACTTCATAGGGTAAGTATGAAAACCAGTCTTGAGATGGAAAAGTTTGAGAACTACCTAATGAGACAACTAATGAAGAGTCTGGGTGAAGCACCAAGTAGGATAAAGCAAATAAACACAATTATAAATTCCACAAAAAACAAAAAGTTGAGCAGAAAAAGGAAAGCAGTCATAGCATATTACATGACTTAGCCAAGAAGACATTTACATTGTGCTTATGGGACTATGAGATTGAACCCAAGGCTTTGGACACGTTAGCAGGTGCTCTGCTACTGAGCTGCAGCATTGCCAGGCTGTTTTAATTTTATTTTGAGTCAGGATCTCACTAAGTTGCTCGGGCTGGCCTTAAACTTGTAATCTTCCTGCCTCAGCCTCTCAAGTAGCTGGGATTACAGGCGTGGGCCACCCTGCATGGTTTATACACACTAATGTAAGCTGATATTGTCTGATGAAAAGTATAGCATAACTATAATAAAAACAGGACAGGACAAGTTGAAAGCAGATTTTGAAAGAGAGCAAAATCCTCATCTTCCATGGTGGGAAGCCAATAGATAATAACTAATTTTGAAAAATAAGACTTAAAAAAATATAAGCATGTCATTTAGAGACAGGCAAGTAAATAAAAGCCCACTAAGCAAGACAGAAGTAGTGGCCTAGAAGATGGGGAAATGGAGAAGGGGCTCATATTTCTTCAACAAGGCTTGCAGCCAGGTGTGACGGTGCACACCTGTAATCCCAGCACTCAGGCCTGAGCTACATAGGGAGTTCAAGGCTAGCCTGAACTATACAGCAAGACCCTGTCTCAAAAAAAGGGGGCCAGGGATTCAGCTCAGTGGTTCTGGCACCTGCCTCACAAGCACAAGGACCCAAGTTTGATCCCCAGTACAAAAGAAGTGGGAGGTAAAACAAGCCTTATAAAACTTTCATTCTAATCATACATTTTATTAAAGATATAAGCTTTAGAGAAAGAAATTAATACAAATGGGTGTTTTGATAATTTCTTTCCACTTGGAAAACCTCTACATTAACAAAATCCAGGCTTGTGATCCTGGAGCCTGTCACAGTGCCTGGTGAGTGACATGTAAGTCATACACTTATGAAAGGATGAAAAAATGAACAGAAACAAAGACAGGGTCCCTGAAGCATAGTCCTCTCAAGTACTTTTTTTAATCTACAATCATAGAGGTATGATTTAATTTGTTTAGGATTCACAGAGACATGGCCAAGTTATTTTACATTTTGCACATCTGGGTTTGTCTGTGTGAAAAGAATGGAATTTGGAAAATGGAATAGATGAGTTTGTAAGAGACAGCAATTTAATTTTTTGTTTTAAAGACCACCATTGTAGTAAATCTGGGATTTTAGGTTTTGATTTGAGAAGTGAAAGGTGATAATATGTGTTTTTCATTGGGGGTGGGGAGCAAAAGAAACACAATGGTGAGATTATTGAGCAGGGGTGTATGTGATTTAAAGAAAAAAATCTCTGCTTATTTGAGAAGCATTCATATGAAGTTAGAGTTGACAGTGTGGTTTGTGGGCCCAGCTCTGCCACTTACTGTCCTAATCACACCCTTTGATCTCAATTTCCTGTCAGTATAAATGGGCTGTACTTGATAGTCACTAAGATTATAATTAAGTCTAAAAATCACTGGATGTTCTGCCAGTGATATTCTAATATCAAAGGTAGGTCAGACTGATCTAGACAAGGAAACTCTTTAATCCTTAAGATAAAAATAAAAACATTTTGGAAAAGAAAATAATATTTAATTTGGGCTTTGAGATTCACAAATTAAATAATTTTGAATGCTGCAGGTTTATTAAAATTAGTGTACTGGGTCAGTTTCATCACACGCAGACACTGTGGCACTTCTGTCTGAGCCTCTGGCTAACAGCTTCTCTGCTTCAAAGACTCTCGTTTAGATGTGTTTTCTCTTCCTGGTCTCTATTTAGGCAGCAATGTGCAAGTGATAAGTGATGATGCTTGTCTGTTACTTTTTCTTAGGTTCATTTTTATAGTTTGTACTGCAATTATGTTGCCTTACTGAAGATGGCTAAAAATGTACCTGCAGCTAGAGGTTGTAAATGCAAGATAAATGCTTGATTACCTGCAATTAGGGGTTCCTGAAAATAAATACCAGGTGACAGTTTGTGCTATTCATCAAAGAGCATTAACAGAGGTGAGAGAGGGACAAAACTTTTCTCTTTTTAAAAAACAACCACATGGCCGGGCGTGGTGGCACACGCCTATAATCCTAGCACTTGGGAGACTGAGGCAGGAGGATGACTGTGAGTTCGAGACCAGCCTGGGCTACACAGTGAGTTCTAGGTCAATCTCAACTACATAGTGAGACCCTGTCTCAAAAAACCAAAAAAAAAAGCAACCACATGGAGAAAAGTCATCAATAATACTACCACTTAGAGGTAGAGGTAACTACCTTCAGCAGATTGCCTCATTAATAGCACCTTCCAATTCTTTTTCATGGCAGATACAACGAATGATGTGGGTCAGGGACATGTATCGAAGGCTTAACGTACACATACTTTCACATATATAAAATTTGCATTTGTCGAATCTAAAAAAAAAATATGTCATTAAAATAAAAGAGAGACTGTTGGGGAAAAGGGGAGGGGAAAGAGGGTCATGGGGAGAGTGGGTGTAACCATGCTATATACATGTATGAAAATGCCACAATGGAAGCCAGCACGCTATATAATCAACATGCACTCAGCAAGTTACATTACAATAGCTACAGTGATGGAGGAGGCCCAATACCTGCTGAAGATGATGCCAGGGAAGAGAGGAAGAGAAAGCAATCCCCCGGCTTCTTCCCCTTTTCCCCAGTCTCCCCTCCTACAGGTGAAGGTCAGGCAGAAGGCCACAACAGGAGAAACTGGAAAAGCAGCCTGTTGGGGACAGTTCCCCCATCAAAGAGGGTGAGGAGAGGCGTACACAAGCACCGGACCAGCACAGTCCGCTCCACTTGCTACTCAGCACCCATTCTCATCCTTCTGCCTGCACTGCACTCTCGTAAAACCACCTCATGCTTCTGTGTAACAAACAATGCCAGGCAAAAGATCTTTTGTACAAAGAAGGATGTTTTCACCTGTAGGAGACATCCCTGTCCAGAGGGCTATGAGTGGCACGCGCTTTCTGCCTTCCATAATTTGGCATATTGCTTCATATCAGGAACCAGACCAAAGCTCTAGGTGACTCAAATGGGCATGTGAGATGGCTGCCACAGAAACCTAGGCCCTGGTCTGTGGAGTGGCAGGGCTCTGCTGAGTTATGTGCAGCTGAGGTCAGCATGACCTCGATTAAAACCCTTTCCCCTGGGGCTGGGGATGTAGTTCAGTGGTTTTGCCGCTTGCCTTGCAAGCACAAGGGCCAGAGTTCGATCCCCAGCACCAAAAAAACAAATCAAAACTAACAAACAACCTAAAACCCTTTCCCCTAAATTATGGATTCTCACTGACCCGATGGGTTGCATGCTAACTGCACCTGGTCCCAGTACTGGTTTGTCCTATCCAAGCAGGATAAAGAATGCTTACTCCCTAACAGCCCTGCCTGGCGCCATCACGCCAGGTGTCCACAATAATTCACTAAAGGCCTTCAAAGCACACCCTGCTCCCAATTCCTCCTCACGATTGTATTCAATAAATACTGGATGGGCTTGGGGCCCTTTTTCTTCGCTGCCATCAGCAGCTCTGACCGGGACCCAAGACTCAGCTTCTCCACTCTAAGTCTCGTTTCTGTCTGTTCTTGAACTTGTCTTGTGCTGTGGTGGCTCACAGGGCAGGCTCCACAACAGAGGTCCTGGTAACATCCTCTTCCCTGTTTCCTCCATTCAGCCTCTCCCCAACAAGAAGGAACACAAAATCCCGTGTCATTTTCTAAACATCAAGGTGTGGATCTCCACCACTTACGCCTCCATCAGGTCTGGTTTTGTCTCCTCCTATCTGGTTATCGTTGAATTAAAGTTGAGCATCACCCGTATTCTTAATGAAAACAGGGAAATATGAAAGAGGCTTGTAATGACAGGTTGAACTATGTATAAAATAGCAACTCAGTCCCAAACTTTATATCTGATCACAAAATTATAAATGATACTTAGCACCTCCTTCTCCCACTACCCATTCTACATTGCCTTCCCTCCAACCAGAATCTCAACAAATTGATACTCTTTACCAAGAGAACTGACCCAAACCTTCATTCTTGATGGATTTTGGTCCTTTTTCATCTTGACACTTTGGGGTTGTGTTAATGCCCCCTTCCACACTGTCCCTTCCTACTGAGCATCCAAGTATTAAAAAGTGGCCCAGTGAATCCTGGATTCCAGACACACTCTTTCTCTGTCCCCACGGAGTAGAAAAGCCTCCAGTTTAACAGAACCATTGTCTTGTCTCCTGGTGGAAGCATTGTGCTCTTGAGAATTAAGACTTCCAGACCAGAGGGGCCAAGATTAAAAAGACGAGAAAACTCTTGCAAGTAGGTGATTATTAGTGAGAAGGAACCCTTCCCACTCTACTGCCTGGTTCCCAGCCTAGGAACCTTGCCCATGAGACTGGGTTCTTACCATGAGAGAAAATATAACACCTATTAATTGTTCGTTCAAACTATATCCTGTAACTTGCTGTCTCCCAGCTGTTACTATATCTGAGTCTTCAGCAGACCATTCCATTACTACTCAGGGCCAGTTGCTTCTGCATAGTAGGAAATAACAGTAAGACCAGTTAGATTCCTTGTTGCATATATTTCAGGTACAATGAGTTCTTTCGCTGGGAGAGCTGTTGTACGATTAGGAATGCAATGGCCCATGCACAGTGGTACTGGCTGATGTAGGGTGATCAGAGAAAAATAATCCAGATTCAGAAAAAAAAAAATCCAGTGAAAGCAAGCTTATGCTCACTTAATGATGAGAAAGCATCAACATAATTGACCCACTGCCAGGTGGCTGGCTAGTCCCCCAAGGGAACGGTGCCACATGAAAGTTCAGTATTAGCCTGTGCTGTTGAGATACAGTTCACTCAACAGTAGCAGTAGTCAGATCAGTCTAGGTGTGGGAAAATCCACATTGCTAAGTCTAAGCATGGCCTCGATTCCTAGATGAATGATCCTTTTATACATGAACCCACTGAGCAAGCAAGAGAGTAGTTGAAAAAAAGAGATTGATTTATATCCACAAGATGGTCATATCATCTGCCTGATTGTTGCAAGGCTCCACTAATATGAATTACTTTTGCTGAGAATTTACATTAGACACAAATGTCCAAGGCTAGGGATTTAGCTCAGTGGTTCCGCCACCTGCCTTGCCAGTGTAAGGACCCGAGTTCTATCACTGGTACCAAAAAAAAAAAAAAAAAAAAAAAAAGTCCTTATACTGTGTGTCTCTCTTAGGTCAGGTTTCCTAGAAGCAGAGTTTGAGACAGAGGTTCATATACAAGTGATTTGTTTTTAAAGCAATCTCAGGAGAAATTGATAAGAAAATAAGAGAAGCAGATTGGGTAGGAAAATGGAAGTGTGCAACAGCGTATTTCCAGGTAAAGTCTAGCTTATCCTGATCCCACATGTGACACTGTAACACATAACTGTTCCACCTTGTGACAAGAGAAAGTGCTTTTGTACCCATCACAGTCAGTCTTTGGCCTTTGGCTGCCAGGGTAGGGAAAGCAGCAAAATTCCCAGGTACCCATGGGTAAGACAGCTTCCGAGGTCCAAAGGTAATCCTCCAGAGAAAGTTTTGAATAGGAAGCATCGTCTGAAGGGCCTTCATCAGCTCAGAGACATATACACAAATGGAAACATTAAAAAGAATCTTGTCAAGGGCTGCAAGACCCCTGGCCACCTGACTGAGGGTATGGCAAGGATAAAAAATAAGACAAGACAAAGGTTTGACTGCTTATGTGGGGATCCAGGACAGTTAGAGCTCCTTGCAAGGATAAGACCATGAGGCTTCAGATTCGCCACTATTTATTGATTATACAACATTGCAGGGGGAGTAAAAGCAGGCATAGGGAACAGGGGCTGAGGCAGTGACATGAGCCAAGCTTATAAAAAGAGGAACAATACATTCCTGTGAAAGACAGATCATGATTAACAAGAAACCTGTTTGTTTTCTTAGCTAACATGTTTGGGAAGAATGGCTGCATAAGAGTCATAAAGTTCTCAGGTGCATGGTTTCATTGCTATCAGAGGTGCCACGGTGTCACTGACCATTGAGGCTTCAACTGTGACCACGGCATAGGGAGTTCTGTTTCTGCACGCCAGGTGATGTTTCATCTAGCAAGTCACATAGGCCAGGACAGACTCACAATTTAATCAATAGCTAAGTCATAAGCCAATTCAATAATATGTATAGCTTGCTAAGTGCAGTTTCAAGCTGGTCTACAGCAGGGTCACATTTTTGGTGACCTTTATGCCTCACGTAAATCCAAATTTCCATCTTCAGCTTTGTTAGGCAACACCATTAAGTTACTTAAAAAGAGTTTGTTCCTTTTGGGTCTTGTTTCTGAGAATGATCAGATGAAACTAACAGTTCTCATTCTGGGGCTATTTCTCATTCCCAAGACATGACTCTCTTGTGTATTTACCAAGTGCCCTGTACACGTGGAGATTTTTCAGCCCAGCTGATGGGAACAGACACTATTTCCTGGCCTTGTGTGAGCCCTGGGCACTGTTACTTACAATTTTGGGTATTTCTGTGATCGCAGATTGTCTCCTCACGTACATACTTATTGGTACTCGACTGCGTGCTAGAGGACAACCCTCTACAAAGGTCAGGTTTCTTCCTATGTGTAGTGGTCTTTGTTGTAGTGCACTCTGAGAGCTCCAGCTGCTTCATTCTCTGCCAGGCTCTCCAAGCTCTCTCCTCAACTCCAGGAATCATCTGGGCTCTGCCGACTTCTTTTCCTGGAGCAATGCTGGCAAATTCTCCGTACAGGCTGTTTCCAGTTTGGGATCTCTATCTTTTGCTGTTTGGTATCCAATATTTTGAAAACCATTGTTTTGTCTGGTTTGAGGTTGTTTTGAGCAGGAGGATCAGTCCAGTTGCTGTTATTCCAGCTCAACCTAAAGTTGAGTCTTCTATGATGTCATTTTTATGAATTCCTTACTCCTATTTTTCCAAGGCTAAATTTGTTATTCTGTTAACCTTTTGAGTTAAATGTTTATGTAATATCACTCTTATTTATAGTGATATACTTTCATCACAGTTTAAACCATAACATAAATTTTACTATATAAGGTTTATCTTATCATTGCTTTGTGTCCTTAGGGAAAACACTTTTTAATCTTCAAATGATTGGGTATTTGTTACTGCATTGCTGTTATTAACATCTTGTTTTCTCAAATCATGATAAAAGGTTGTAGAGAAGCACATCCCATAGTGGTAAATAGCTTGACACGAAGGCTGGTGTTTAAATCCCTGCCTTGTCTTTTTTCTGGCTGTATGACCCAAGCCAGATATGTAACCTAAGGTTCAATTTTTTCAGTTGTAAAACTGAGGTAAAACCAGGGACATCTCAGTGGCAACATGCCTGCAGGTGCAAGGTCCTGAGTTTGATCCCCAGTACAAAACAAAAATGAATAAACAAACAAAAAAACCTGAGGTAACAGTATTTACTTCAGATGGTTGTCCTGAAATTTCAAAGATAATATGTGTAAAGCCTTTGGGACATTGTAAACATTCAACAACTTTAGTTACAAGTTCATGGTTTTGTCTTGAAATTTGTTTTTGTGCAGAGCTGGGGATTTAACTCAGGGCCTTTTTACTGTGCTACATCCCCAGCTCTTCTATATTTTATCTAGACAGGCCCTCACTAGGTTTTCGGTAAGTAAAAAGTTCAGTGTTGCATGAGATGTTCTTTGCTATGGTTTGGATCTTAAATGACTCCCAAAGGTTCATACACTACAGTCTTGTTCCCAGCCTATGTACTGTACTGGAAGGTGGTGGAATCTTTGGGTGGCGAGGACCTGTGCTTGCTTCAGCACATTACTAAAAAGGTGGAGCCTACTGGAAGGAAGTCAGATCCCTGGGAGTGTGACCTTGAAGGAGTACTGAAGCTACAGCCCTTTCCTCCTTTTTCTTTTTACTTCCTGGCATACATGAAGTGAGTGGCCTCCTCTACCCATACACTACCTGCCATGATGTTCTGCCCTATTACATGCCCAAAGGCAGTGGGGCCACGTGACCATGGACCAAAACCTCTGAAACCTTTAGCCAAAATAAATTCATCCTCCTTTTAAGTTGATTTGTGTATTTTGTCATAGTGTTGGAAAGCTAACACACCACTGACTACCAGCTCTGTACCTGCAGCTCCACTGGAGTTTGCTTCCTGACCGTTCCCTTCAAGTGTCTTTGATCTCTCTGATTCTCTCCCTGAAGGTGCCCTGAGGAGAGCACAGCAGTGTTTGGGATCTAAAACCCTCGGAGAAAATTCTTAACCACTAAGAGACAGGAGCCAAGTGATACACATACTCCAGCTTTGCTGTCTCTTGAAAGCTCAAAACTAAGAGGTGTTCTACGTGCCCCCCCCAGGGGCACTGAGCTCCAGTCACCCACAGGAGGAGCTCACCCTATGGGCCCTGGATGGGCTCTTCCCTCTTCTTGTCTCACTGTTCCCATTTCACCTCGTGTTTCTGGACATTATTTCCTACATAAACATTGTACTGTATATCAAGACTTTGCCTCAGGATCCTCTTTCTGGAGAAGCAGAAACCCAGATGTATATGTATTAGATTACTCGAGGAATTGTATTGTTCACATTCTCTAAAGCTGTAATTCTTAAATGTCATTTCATATTGTGATTAATGGGAGACAAATACATCAAAATTTCTGCAAATTGTGAATTAAAACACAAATCCAGATTTAGTAAGGAAATGTTTATGTGAAAGGATTACTGTAAGGGTATGGGGAGGGACTTTTGCAATAGTGAGAGAAGGGCTAAAGATATGTTAAAAGACAAACTTAGGTTACCTTATGAATAAAACAAGAACAGGTGAGGATTTATGGCCACGGTGCTGATAGTCAGTGGAAGGAAAATTACTAAAAAGAAATATCAGGGATGAGAGGAATTCTAAACTGAATCAGCAGGATTCTTGCCAAAGACTTCCAGGGTGATAAGATATCCAGGATAGTGAGATAATCAAGTGCGGTGGATTCTGGCTAAACTGACTCAGGAGGATTTTTGCTAAAACAAAACAAACCACCAGAATAAGTAAGCCAAAGGTAGGGCCCACGGTCTAGACATTAAGGGCTTCGAAGATTCTTATGACAGGTAGATCAGCAGAAACTTTGACACCCTAGATATTCCTATAGTTCCCAGCAGTAAGGCAGCCAACTTTTCTGACAAGTCCTGAAAACTGGCGCCTGAGTCCAGATTACCTAATACTCCCCCCTCCCATGAAGGCCACTTTTGGGGATGGGTCATTCTACTATAACAGAACCCTCAACAGAAGTCCTGATGCTAACATCTCTCCAAGGAAAGATGGGAACAATGGGAAACACTATCTGTCTGCTTACCCTGGCCTAGGAATGTGCCTTTCCTTGAGAAAGTCTATTTCTTAGACTATGCTTGCAAAATCAGTGGCAACCGAAAAAGGCCCCTTCTGGTAGGTCAAATCCTCCTCCAATTTTCATAAACCACCAGATTTTCAAGTGAATGACTTAATCTTTGGCACCATTCACTTTCTCAAAGTTGATATGTTTTCAAAAATCTGTTTGTTGCCCAAGGAGTAGCAGCCTTAGTAAGATTCTGAATGTACATCTTTAATAAAATGGAAAAAAGTTGAGACCTAAAGAGCAGGTGGGAAAGGAAAACAAGCATTGGCATTCTGCTGCAGGCCAAGTTCTTAGGCAAACATGCTTTGGGGAAAAATTTGGGGGGTTCTGAAAATTTAGTTCCTTAAAACTACCACTCCCCCGAATCAGTAAAACATCTCATTTAAAAATTTTTAAAAATCTTTTAAAAACCTCATAAATCCAGTTGGGGCTGCTGTTTCTCCTCACTCGTAGCTGCTACTGTTTCAGGGCTGAAGCAGGGCTTGGAGAAGATTGGACAGTTCCTTTGCTGGTGCTTTTCAACTACACTCTGGAACTAAGACAACAAACCTGGATTTTTATCTTCTAGGGCTTTCTTGGGTTCTTCTTGGGGCTGGATCTCTGTGAATCTCTCCAGCTGCAACACTCCTGAAGAGGATTACACACTCTGCTCCCTTGCACCCCTAAGATCTGGATCATGATGATTCATTCAGTCTTTGGTAATTAGGGACCCTTCATTCTTCCAGGTATTATTATTATTATTTTTGCAGTATTGGGGATTGAACTCAGGATCTTGCAATTGCAAGGCAGTGGTAGAACCACTGAGCTACATCCCCAGCCCACAGATAGTATTCTTGAGCAAGACTTTTCCCCCGTATGTTTCACATCTATCTGGTCTTCAGAAAAACCTCACCAAACCTTTACCAAAAAAGAAAAGACAACATCTCTGAGAGTACAATCTGTTCCCGGAACTCTTGTATTTCTACCACCAAATTAATTACCAAAGTTGGCCCATTTCTTGCCCTGTAGATCTTAGATCCACTCAACTGTTCACCTACTGAGCTCTCAGGATGGTATCACTAAAGGCCTACCTCATTATATTTGGGATCTGAGAATGTATTTTCTTGGGGAGGAAGAAATGAAGTTCAGAACACAGCTTATTTCCAAAGAAATCTTTTCATCATTTTTCCTAGACTGGCATTTTAGTATCCTTGAGCCTACTAAATACCTTGGAACCAGTTTTTAGGGATATTTCCTTTATTAACCTGTATATCTTAAACTTACATGGAATTTTTTTTTTTTTTTTGGTACCGGGGATCGAACTCCAGACCTTGTGCTTGTGAGGCAGGCGGCAGAACCACTGAGCTAAATCCCCCGCCTCATGGAATTTTTTATTAATCATATTTCCACCTTTGGTCAAACTGAGAGGAAAAAGCTCATTTCATATCATTCTTGCAACTACCTATGCATGGCAGTATCATTCAGTGCCTGAGTACAATTCTATGGATCTGTTAATAACTACAATACTTTGGTCTGTCCTAGGCATTAGCTTCAACAATGCTTCGATAAATATTCTTTTCCTGTGTTCTAAGTTAACTGTATAGCTACAGGATGAATTTTGAGAAAAGGAACTGCTATCTCACTCTCCAAAGAGATTGTATTGATCTTCCGCCCCATGTATAAAATGGGGGTTTCCCCACAGATCTGAACATAGTACCTTATTAAACTTTTGGCTCTTTTCCAATCTGTAGGTGGAAAATGATTTCCATTTAAATACTTATTTTCTTCATAATAAATGAGATCACATTTTCATAATTTTAAGCCATTTTTTTTTCTTTTTCCCAGAGATGCTTGTGTATGTCCTTTGCTCATTTTTTTCTATTATGTTTCTTGATACTTTTCACATCAGCTTGTAAGCATTCTTTGTATTGTTAAGGAAACTGGCCCTTTGTCCTGTGTGTTGCAAATGTATTTTCCCATAATGGGCAGGGGCAACCTTGAAGAGTTTCAAGACAAGCATAGTACAACTTACTGGGTTCAGAGTGCAGCTGCATTTAGTACCACATCTCAGTTTCCTGCCTTCCAGATGTGACTAAGTCCTTACCTTCTCATTCACAACAGCTCAGCAATGAGGATCTAATTGAAGTGCAAGAAAAAAACGGTGCCTTAGACAGTCACCATGGAAACTGCCCCTCCCACAGCATTTACCATCCAAAGGCTTCTGCAGGCATTCATGTACAACAAATTAGCAAAAGAAAGATTTCTAGAAGCACAACCTAATTTTAAATGCAGCTTGAAGGTGCTTAAGAGGCACAAAGAATGCCTGTGGTTTCTTTAGGGAGATTACTACAGAAAGAATTGTCTTCACTTCCAGCTCCCGTGGCAGGATAATTTGTTGAGACATTAGAGTATATTTTGTTTTTGCTGTGATTTTCCTTCCTTCCCCGTCTTTGGTTGATGGTTGCTGGTTCCTAGTGCTTGCTGGTCACAGGAGTGGTTTATATTGCTGGGCATAAAGCAGAAGCCCCTTAAAGACTGTTTCATCTTTTTAGAGAAAGTCCAATCTTACTGACAAAGTTCAGTCAGGAATCTGGGAGGGGTGGGGAAACTGGGTACAACTCAGTTCTCTTTAGAGGCTAGGGGAGGACTCAGTGAAAGCAGGAGAGGTTCGGTAAGGAGTGAAGATTTGTGGATATCACTGGAAACATCCATGTTGGTGGCGGAACACGGGCAATGATGGCCAGCACTCCTAAGAAGGCGGGTACTAAGCACTGAGATTCCCAGCCTTGTAAATCCCACTACTAATGCAAGAAAAGGCAAGCACCCTGTCATTTCTAAAGGATCATATTTTGAAGACACTGGGCACCTCGATTCTAATCACTGTGGCCCAAGAATTGTCAGTGTCTCCCAATATTTGATTCTGGTATGCGTGAGTGACCTCATGGTAGACGAGGGTGGCCAGGGGAATATTAACAATGTATTGATGATGAATTTTCCATCATCTTGATTCTCTGGGAGCTCAAAATTAATTTAAAATTATATATTTTAACATGACATCTAATTCGACACATGTTTGTGGAGCGAAATTAACATTTACTCCATTTCTTTGCACTAGTATTTTAGGAGTCCTCAACCAATTCAGCTTCAGTACAAAAACCCCACCACTAAAGAGCACATCTGTGACAAAGTCTTTATACTGTTTCTAGTTTTTCCGCTTAGTAAATACAGTCACATCCCCTGGTATTCTTGGAGGTTTGCTTCCAGGACTCCCTTGGATGCCGAAGTTCTTAGATGCTGAAGTCCCTTGCATAAAATGGCAAAGTATTTGCACAAAACCTACGCACATCCTCCTCTACCATATACTTTACATCAGCTATTACTCATCATGCACAAGATGTAAATTAAGTAGTTGTTATATTGTTTATACTACATGGCTTATCTATATTGTTTAGGGAATGACAAGAGAGAAAACTGTACATGTTCAGACCAGGTGCAATTATTTTTTTCAAATATTTATGATCTGCAATGGGTTGAATCCATTGATGTGAAACCCACTAATACACAGGGCCAACTGCAATTACAAATGCATAAATTTCACTTTAGTTTATTTACATTTATTTTCATAAGCTAGGGCACTTTATGGGAGAAAACAGGATTCTCAAAAAGGTACTCTGGTTATGACTTTTTATTAGTGGGAAATGAGCATTAGGCATTTTAAGGTCTGACTTTTGTCACATTAAAGCCAGTGAATTCCAAAATCAGGGATGGCCTAGATGCTTCTCTACTGCCCTCCAGCGGAAAAACTAGAGAAAGGCAGAAGCACGCGTAGAATGGAAAATGGACTGGTTTGATTCTAATATCAGCATGCAAAAAAATGGAGAGAAAAGAATTGAAGGCTGCCAGGCGTGGTGGTGCACAGTTGTAATCCCAGCCCTCGGGAGGTGGAGGTGGGATTGATATGACTACACAGTGAGTTCAAGGCCAGTTTGAACAAGACAGCCAAACCCTGTTTTAAAAAACAAAACAGAAAACAAAAAACAAAAGAACTGAAGGCTATTTTCTTCCCACAGTTTTCAGAAATAAGTGAACTTTCGAACAATACCTTACTCAGCACTATTATTTATCACCTGGAAAATGTAAAGGTCTTTTAAAAATAGGTCTCTTTGACAAGATAAAAAACAGCAACCTTTGGCATAAACATCTTCACAATTGAGTCTGTAATTACACAACCTTTACTTCTGCATAATTATTTAATGATGATCTTGTAAATCTATTATATATCATGACACATTATTCCTTACCAGAAGATCATTAAAGAGTTATAAGGAAATTATGCAATTTCTCAATTTCTCCATGAATCTGACTGATACCTATGACAGGCTTGCCTTAAAAAGTTTATTTGGTACTTCTGCTTTACCTAAGTAAGTTTTAGATGGACATACTTTTAAAACTCCATCTTTACTATCCAAATTACTATATTAATCAGAGAGACCGTGGTTGCAAACCAAGGATCTACATAATGTTGTGTTTTTAAACAAAATTGCAAAGTATATTAATTCCTCTTTTAAGAAAAAACACAAAAACAAAAACATTCACATTTTCCCTTTGGTGAACCACATAGTAAGTGTAGAGCAGGCATGTATAACCCAGAGCCTGTGTACCTTGAACCACAGGTAGCTCCACAACATGCTAAACTTTTAATGTTACTATGTAACTTTTAGGACTACTGTTCACAACTCTGTTGGGCAGTTCTCCAGCAGGGACCTGTGTAGGCCACAATGGGACCCTGTAGGGGAAGGCACAATGCTGTGCTAACTCCACTTCCTGTGCCTGCCACACGGTCAAACAGAAACTCACACATATCAGATGTTACATGCACTTGTGCAACTTGACCGGTAAAACACAGGATTGCCAGTATAACTATTTCAACTTACCTTCAGGTGTGCGAGCTGTGAAGACAAGTGTTTATTATTAAGCAGATATATGTTTTCTTATTTACTTATTAAACTGAGCCTGTTATTTTAATAGAAAATAATTTAAAAGAAAGCTTTATAACTTGTATACATTAACTATATGTTTTATATGTAGCCAAGACAACACAAAAAGTCGACACCCAGGATCTACAGTATGGTACAAAGACACATCAGGATACCTTCATTTTGTTCAGCAAATAGATTGAACACCGGGCCAGAAATATAAGCACCAAGACAATCTGTGAAAAAGCCTGAATGTGTTGCAAGCCTCTTCTAGGCTATGAGAGCAAGAGGAAGAATGATAGTGGAAATTTCAAGCTTATCTGAAAGCTTTTTAAAGTGATAAAGCCTACATTATCTAAAAAGGCTAAAACAATGTCCTAGGAAATTACAACACTTTGGCAATGTTTGCAGGGCAAGGTGATCATTAAAAATAATACCTAGGGGCCGGACGTGGTGTCGCACGCCTGTAATCCCAGCACTCACGAGGCTGAGGCAGGAGGATCACTATGAGTTCGAGACCAGCGTGGGCTACATAGTGAGTTCCGGGTCAGTCTCAACTACATAGTGAGACCCTATCCCAAAAACAAAACAAAACAAAA